>NW_015091043.1:864045-1039089 GCF_001431845.1 Calidris pugnax
TTTTTTTTTTTTTTTTTTTTTTTTTTTTTTTTTTCTTTTAAATCTAGTGCAAAAATGAGAGGTTGCACAGTCATTGATTCCTGCTGGTAGGAAGTATCAGAAAACTCTCAGCTTCTCCTGCAGCCAACTTTACCTACAGTTAATTAATTAACATGGAAAAAGCAAGAGCCCGAAAATTCAGATGCTTTAAATAGCTGCTTGGCGTGTCCTGCCAGTTAGGCAGACACAGGGCACAAAGGTTAAAGAAACATAACTGAGAGACCAGTTATGCACCTAGTCTCTAAAAGGAAAATTGTGGGGACTTAGAAGGAGCCAATAAAATAACTTGATTTGTATGCATAGAACTTGCCATCAAGAGGACTTAAATACACTTGCTATAAAGGGTTTTTATCAGAGACTCAAAATATATTGGGTTATGCATTACTCTGGCATACATGCTCCATTTTTACAGGGTGCTGATGTACATATGTCAACCAGGAGGCCATCCTGGCATCCAGAGAGACCTGAACTGGCTGGAGAAATGGGCCAACAGGAATTTCATGAAATTCAACAAGGAGAAATTTAGAGTTCTGCACCTGTGGAGGAATAACTGCAGGCACTAATATATGCTGCGGGCTGTCTGGACGGAAAATAGCTTGGCAGAAAAGGATCTGGAGGTGCTGGTGGACATCAAGTTGAACATGATCCAGCAGAGTGCCCTTGCTGCAAAGAAGTCTAAAGGTGTCCAGGCTGCACAGGGAGGAGTGATGCCAGCAGGTCAAGGAGGGTGATCCTTCCCTGCTGCTCAGTGGTGGTGAGGCCACCCCTTGAGCAAGTCCATGGAAATGCCACAAAGATGACGAAGGAACTAACATGTGAGAATCTGACTTATGAGGAGAAGTCGAGATAGTTGGGACTGCTCAGACTGGAAAAGAGAAAGTTCAAGGGGATCTTATCCATGTCTATAAATATTCGACAAGGATGACATAAAAGAGATGGAGGCAGAGTTTGCTCAGTGGTGCCCAGTGAAAGGAGCAGAGACAAGGGGCACAAGCTGAAACACAGGAGGTTGGCTCTGAACATCAGAAAATACTTTTGCTATAAGAGTGCCTGAACAGGCTTCTCAGAAAGTCTTCATCCTTGGAGATGCCCAAAACCCAGCTGGATGCAGTCCTGAGCAACCTTCTGCAGCTGACCCTGTTTTGAGCAGGGGGCACTGGATGAGGTCTCCAGAGGTCCCTTCCAACCTCAGCTACTCTGTCAGCCCAAGATTTACAACTAATTCATTGTGGGGAGAACTGCACTGCAGCTCCCTGAGAGCAGTACATATGTCTACTCTCAGCTGGACCCAGGAGCAAGAAGGTCATGTGCTACAAGGATGCTCCTGGTGGGTGACCTCTGGACCCTCTCTGATGCGGAGTGGAAATTTCTTTGTGACACAAAGTTTTCTCAGGCTGGTCTCTTCTGATTCATTGCCTGTAGACTTGTGAACATCTGTAGAGTTCGTCAAAAGGACACTCAGAAAGTAACTAAGCAAAGTGAGCCTGTCACAAAAAGCATTCAACAGACCATCCAGGAAAAAAAAATATTAAGGATCTGTAAATTGGGCAGACAGAGGAAGAAGGAGGGCTGTGATTTAGTCAATCTGGTCAAACTCAAGTGGGTAGCAATGCACTTTTCTCCCCCCCCCCAAAAAAATAGGTTTCAGCTAAGAATGGAGACAAGTCTAGAAACATGAAACATTGCTAAGGACATGGGTAGCAAGGGCTGTCTTTCTCAGGAATACCACAGCAAGATTCTTGAAACAACCTATTTATCTCTGAATAAATGCTAAGCAAAGGCTTACCCTTTTTTTTATTTTTTTTCTTGTTCTTTTGCCTCATCGGCAAGAACCAGTTCCCACCAAGGGACTGCCGAGCATCAGCTGTGTCGGACTTACACTGTCTGCACATGGAGATAACATTCACCAGCCAGGGCTCGAGTGAGCCCTTTAGGGCCCTCTGTTTTTCCTTTGCTTAGGGGAAACGTGTTAATCCACTGGTTGCAGTGTGGCAATGGGAGCAAATGGCTGTCATGGGTGCAGCAGACATCAGAAGTGGCTGCAGTGCTCTCCGGGTGAAGGCACGTGGCACAGAAGTTCTCATGTGGAGCGAGGAAACCACAGAGCTTCAGTCCCCTCGAGATGCACTTGCCACCTCCAGCAGCCTGAAAAAAAAAGGAGGACAAATGCATCCAGCGTGTTTATGATGACATCATCAACTTCCTGGGGTGTGAGAAGCTCAAAACAATTCACAGCAATGATGGGTGAAAGCAGCATTATTCCTGTTGGGAGTAATAAATTGACTAATTTCACAATGTTTTTTTTCTTTTAGAGGGGAAAGCTACTGGGTTTTGGAGGTGGAGGAAAAGGGTTAGGAAAAAGGGCCCCCTTTAGTGTGTAAGATATTTTCCTTGAGGGAATGATCTGTATTTAAGGCTTAAAGCAACTGCAGGAAATGGTACCCATGCAGTGCAAAATGGCACAATTTTGTGGCCAGCAAACTGGCCCCTGTGGTCCTGCAGAGCAGCTGTCACCACCCGCACCAGGCATTTGGAGGGCAATTTCCCCATGTGCTTTGAAGAGCTCTACGGGGACACGGCTTCTGGGCATAACTCCAGGGCTGGGCTTCGGCTGCTTCGCCGGGACCCCGCAAAAAACAGCCCCGAGACAGACCCCGTGCATGAGTCTGCATGGGTCTGTGCCTTCCTGCTGCGTGGACTCAGGCTTATTGCTTTGCACGTCGATAAAGAATGAGTCCACTGTTCAGCAGCATCGCCCAGCCTCAGGCAGAGATGCACCAGCTTCTCTGTTCATCACAGAACAGGGGGCTGGAAACGCCAAATTTCACTTCTGGTGCTCGTTTCGGCTTTAAGCGAAACTAAATCCTCCCGTTAGCCATCACCTGCTGCGCACAGCAGCGACCTGTTTGACAGGCAAAAAGCATGGAAATATTATGCAGTTGTATTCCGGTGGCACAAAGGCTGTCTTCATGAGAAGTTGCTGCTGGAGGCCAAATACGAGCGTCCACTCCTCAGAGCGGGCACGTATTGCTGACGTGTTACGGTGAGGTCATTGTTTGTGTCAGCCTGCTCCTAGACAAGATGGGCTTTATCATCACCCGCAGTCACCGCTGACCACATGCCACACGGCTCTGCTTAATTGTCTTCGTAATCGGGGGGAGCAGGGGGTGTGTGTGCCTGAAACACACCAACATTTTAAGTTTGTGCGCTTGCAGTGTCTGAAAGCAGGAGGGTTCCTCGTCTGTGACACTGGGGTTGGACAGGTTGTACTCACAAGGCTCCTTCTAACATCTGCCAGACCCCTTTCATGAGCCAGCAATGTTGTCGTTGCCAAGAGGGCCAATGGCATCCTGGGCTGAGTAGGGAAGAGTGTGGCCAGTAGGTTGAGGGAGGTCATTCTCCCCCTTTGCTCTGCACTGGTGAGGCCACAACTGGAATACTGCATCCAGTTCTGGGCTCCCCAGTTCAAGAGGGACAGGGGACTACTGGAGAGAGTCCAGCGTAGGGCAACAAAGATGATTGAGGGATTGGAGCACCTCCCTTATGAGGAAAGGCTCAAAGAGCTGGGGCTCTTTAGCCTGGAGAAGAGAAGGCTGAGGGGAGACCTCATCTATGTTTACAAGTATCTAAAGGGTGGGTTGAAGGATAATGGAGCCAGACTCTTTTCAGTGGTTTCCAGTGACAGGATGAGGGGCAACAGGCACAAGCTGGAACATGGGAAGTTCCACTCAAATATGAGGAAAAACTTCTTTCTGGTGAGGGTGACAGAGCCCTGGAACAGGCTGCCCAGGGAGGTGGTGGAGTCCCCTTCTCTGGAGATTTTCAAGACCCGCCTGGATGCAGCCCTGAGTGATGTGCTCTGGGCAACCCTGCTTTAGCAGGGGAGTTGGACTGGATGATCTCTAGAGGTCCTTTCCTACTCTGACAATTCCATGATTCTCCCTCCCCAATAAAGCACCATCTGCTTAAGACAAAGGGACTTGCCAGGTCCCACTGCACGAGCAGGGACCCTTCACGTTGTTGAGAGATATTAGTTAACTTACTTATTTAAGTTTTAAATAGAATAAATTGTTTAGGGTTATGATGTGGTGTGATTTATGCTCTTTGCTTAGCATGAGGAGCTAGATTTGCCGAAGCCTTTAGGCAGCAACGGAGTTGATTTTCTTAGTAATTTTCCTAGTGCTGTGTTTTGCCTTTTAGTATACACAATCACAACCACAGCTGCCCAGGGATTTTGTTGTTCAAGGTCCCTCCCTTTTCAGGGACCTTGCTGCTGCATCTTTCAACTAAGTTACTTATTTTCATAAAATCTGAGGTCTGAGACTCTGCTGCAAGACATCTTGGGTCGAGCCTGCTGGAGTTTGGAAGCCACCGAATGCTCCAAGACACAGGAAGCCAAAGTGAAGAGGTCTTCAAGTGGTCTGCAACCAGGAGACGACAGATGCAAATTCTCATGGGCTGTTGCTCAGCTGCAGGGTGGGCAAAAAAATCTGCTGGCCTGCTTTCCTCTTGTGCTAGCCACATGACACAACCCTAAAACAGATCTTGCTGAAAGCCCCATATTATTCAAGGGAAACAGGTTTATTCTAGAGAGCTAGCCTTGAAGAACATCTCAGAGGTCTCAGACTCTAAGTAACAACCCCTAAAAACATTTCTAAGGTTTTGTCCTCTGTGTTATTCTTCCCTATTACCCAACATGTTGCAAAAGCACCTGGATTTGCACATGAAGCACCTGGATTTGCACATGCTCCTTTACTCTGGAGCATTAGTCACAGACAAATTTAACACCAAGTTCACTACAGCTCTCTCCCTCTTTCTGTTCTTTCTCCTTCCCATGTGGCTCTGTCCTAGGGGAAAATGTCTCTCATAAAGGTCTTTGGGATGAACCAGTTGTCCCAAGAGGGAAAAGTAGAAGCCAGTGAAACTGGACAGAGAGGAGACAAGTGACAGGAGTAACATGCCCTGCCTTGCTCAGATTTTGGGGGGCTGCCCAGCTGAGGAAGCAGAGTGTCTGAATTCCCCCTCAGTGGGGAGTTCACTGAGATGATCCAGAAAGCTGGACAAATAAAACATTGTTCAAGCTTATAAGCAGAGTCCAGGAAAAAAAAAAAAGACAACTGACATTCTCATGTTTTTTGAGCCACCTTCTTTCTGCTTACGGAGAGGTGAAATGAAGCTGGATACTGGTCTGAATGTCTCATGATTTATTTAACTTTGAGCTGCTGGCTTTTTATATTAGAAAAACATTGTTTTACCTGTCTGGTCGACCTACAGAAAAGGAAAGGCTTGTCAAAATAAAGGCTTCTTGCAAGGTTTTATTTTGGTATTAGTACATATATAATTATATATGTAAGTTCATACATCAAAATGTATGCACATATAAATGTGTGTATATAATTCTATGTATGCACAAGTAGGAAAATCAACTTACTTATATATGCTGGCAGAATCCCCCAAAGGCTTCATAGTTTCTCCATGGTTTGTTGTTTCCACGGGGTTAGAGGGTCACTTTTGAACGTGTTACTGCATTTCACATGTGCATTGTGTGCATCTTCTGCTGCCTCAGCACCTCCCTCAGCACGTTGGTATCACAGAAAGGAAGGAGACATTGCCACCAACAACAAGTTGCTGTTGAACACGTACAAAAGCACTCTTCCAGCCAACCAGGAAGTCTTAAAAGAGGAAAAGCTACTCAGTAAGGGCAGGAAGACTAGCAGAGCTTTAAATTTCATTTGAGCTCCCTGCAACCCTGTGAGCAGATCTAAGTTTAACACAGGCCCAGAGGACGCAAAGCCCGAGTCAGGGAACAGTAACTCACTTCACGTCAGAGCCCAGCGAAGAGATTGCTTTTGACAGCTCCCGTTTCATGCTCCCAGTGAGCTTACTGGCTTCCTGCACCGGCACACGAGCCTGACCTCTCCCATTCACCCACAAGCTGTAAAATGGCCATTAATTCCAGCTGGCACACGGCTTCGGCTGAGGCCCTTCCTTCCCGTCAGCAACAGGGACTCTAGCTGTGAGGGGAGGGATGAGACAGAAACAAGCAGCAATCCACAAACTCCCATGGCTTGCACCCCCCAACTGATCACCAGCATTGAGGCAAAAATACCTAAAGCTGATTAAGATCAAGAAGAGGAAGCGTATTCTCCCCAGGAACACAAACCACCACAGAAGAGTATCACCCCACTCTTCATCTGATGAGAATTTAATAAAGCATTCCAAAAGCTGCATTGGAAAGTATTAGGAATACTACTTTTATTTTCTTTTTTTTTTTCTTTTTTCAGTTTCTTAGTTTACAGGAATAAGCTGGGTAGTTATTTTAACCTAAGCTAAGTGTGAAGACAAGCATCACAAACATCTTCCTCCAAAAAGGTTACACACACTTCTTTCCATACACAAACTGCAGCACAGTTAGAAGAACGTTAACAAGACACTAACCTAAAGCTGCTTTTGAAAAGGAAACGCACTGGACGTAACCTTGCAAAGCCTTAGGATCCACAGGAATGGCTAGTTTGCTTGTAATTGAGCAAGATGGATTTTTATGGGAGACCTGGACACTGATCTGCATACAGGACTTACAACTGAGAACCGAGACAGCCTCAGTAGAAACTGCTACAAAACCAAAAGAAACACTTTCAGCAAGTATTTGCAATATAGTCAACAGCAACTTTCTACATGAAACAGGTAACCAGGATCTTCAACACAAACATGGCAGTGGCTAAACTAGCCTGCAGAGCTTCATTAGACTTTGCTTCCTCACTGGAAGGTTCAAAACCTAAAGACCAGACAAATCAGCAGTGAAAGCAAAATGTGGGGAACTTAGCCCTAAGAATTATCCCTTATTCTCAGCTGTCTGAAATTTGTGCAATGGAGAAGAGGTAATGACCTTTAAAGCAGTCCAACTTCAAATGCTCAGGACAAAGCCAATAGGGTTTGGTTCTGTGGGATTTCTGGGGTTGTGGGATTTTATTATTTTTTTTTGTTAAAAGAACATCCCAGATCAATGGTTTGAGTTACAGAGCAGTTCTACAGCACTAAGGTAGGAATCACAGATGGCCTCTCCAAAGCCAACGTAAAGGTGAAGATGACTTTCCTGGGGGAAGCTCTCATCTGCCCAGATAAGCAGCACTTACTGTTATGGGGCAGTTCTGTCACAGAATTTAGTTTATTTGAAGAGCTAAGAAAACACCTTTATCTAAACTTGTGCATTCGCTCTGAATACCCAAGTAGCAGACCCATGCAGTATAATCTGATAATTGCAAGAAATGAAGTCTTTAATTATCAGACCCAAAACCTGGATCAAGTTTCAAATTACAGCCATTCTGTACAATGCCACCCTCTCTTCCAAGTCTCATTATTTACACAAGCTAAAGAGTATTAAAGCTGGAGTAACTTTGTATAATTGTAAAAAGTTCCCCTATTGCCATACAAAACTTCAGGTTTCCTTAGCCTCAGCAGCCAGAACTGGTGTCACAGCTGCTGGTTCAATCCAAGAACAGCTGGAGTTCAAACTCACCTTAAAATAACATTATCAGAAACTAGGTGTGAGGATTAAAAGAAGCCCTCAAGATGGACAAAACAGCTTTCGGAAGCAACACATGACAGCAGGTGGTTAGAAGCTGACAAAACAGACTGAGAGGAGACGCAGGTAGTCAGCATCAGGAGACAGAAGAGTGGCAACAAATGCAATTCAAGTGGGAAAGACTTCATTTGAAAGCACAGGATAAAAATCAAAATGTTATTTAGTAGCAGGCAGGAAAAGAATAGAAGCACTGAGAAAAGGGGATTTAGGCTTTGTGCTGCCAGGCTGCAAATGTATTGAGCACAAAATACGCTCAGGAACATTTAAGATTCTATAACTAGTTTTCAAGTGATTTTCAAGTGTTTCTGCCATGCCTCCCAGGCTCCAACAACTCTATCATATGCACAATCTCTTATTAAGTTTCATAAACTTAATTCCTGATTCATGAAAATCCTACTAAGTGTTAGAGAAAAGAAAGAAGCTGAGTCAGATGACAGACCAAGCACAGAATGCTTTCTTGGTGGAGTACCTCAAAGCAAGTTATCAACACTACTCCTCGACTTCAACACGTTTTGTGGCAGAGACATCCATCCCTAAAAATCTGAGTTACAATAGATAGAATCACAGAATGATACAGGGCTGGAAGGGACCTCTAGAGATCTAGTCCAACTCCCCTGAGAAGCGTCTTGTTCAGTTGTGAGGTTTTGTACACACATTATTCTCAAAGACTAAGGATAACTCATAATCAAGCACATGTGAATTCATTTCAGCCAAATATAAAATCCAGAACAGATGGTCCAGGTATAAAAAACAAACTCAAAAGAAAGGCACACACATTAACTGCTGGGTCAATTTATTGGAGATAAAATCTATCAAAACTGCCTTAAATACTTAAAACTGCCATGTTACAGTATCATTGAACAAAAGAGAAAAAAACACTGTATTCCAAACAGGTTGTATTCAAAATTTATTTTTAAATAAAAGAAAAAACAAGACAATGATTTTAAATAAACACGGTATATTCTACACATCTGTAGATCAACACAACTTTACATTAGCCATTTTTAACCTTCAGAAGTTCTGTTGCAGCATGTTCTACAACATTTGACAGTGTTGGTTTCCATGTCACAATCAACCACACAATCCCCAAATGAACCTATTTGCTTAAGTGATGCTTTATTCTTCATGACCAAAAATGGCTCTACTAATACAAAAGCACCTGTTAAACAATTATCCCCACCTAATTTTTTTTTTTAATGAAGTCTGTTCAGCCTCTTTTTTTTTGGTTCTGTTCCATTGCCTGCATAGAAATCAGCATAAAGCTAAGTTGCAAGCTAAGCTTCACTTCAGCAGTGCAATGAATGGCATCAAACTTCATGAGACAAATGAAGATAAAAACATTGTCAGCAAAATTCAACTATGTAAAAACAACATTAAAATCAGGATGTTTTCGTGGGTCACAACTAGACTAGCTTTCAGTGTGCAACTTTCCTCAGGAAAAGTGCTTTTTCCCGATTCACATGAAAAGAATGAAGCATGCATCAAAAGCCTTTGTCCATATGTCCATACAGAAATGCCCATTAGAAGAGTTCCATTGTATCATAAGGCAAAAGAGATATTAAGGTGGATGAAGCATTTTGGCCCAGAGTATGGTTTACAACACATACATACACATTACATTTGTGTAGCATATGACAGGTAAGGGATTGGCTCAGTAAGTTAAGTGTCCATTTTTATAAATACATGTCGTTATTGCTAATATGCTACACATTATCATCCAACTTCTAAAGCTGCTTTGTTGGCATTACCCTTGTAATTAGCAGCTCACATTCATGTTGAAAATATGCTATTCCATATAAGAAAAGTAAAGCAGCATAAATACAACTATGAAAACAAAAGGCTTATGCAACATCCCTCTCTAGCTTTGCTGTGTTTTTTAATTAAAAAGTGTTCAAAGAAAACAAGTCCAGTTCACCACAAGTTAGGAAGTCTCACAATGGGGTTGGAAACTAAGCTACGGGGAGCAGAGAGGGGGGAAACACGGCATGCATTATAATCTAGTCCTTTTAGTCATACCACTGGAATACAAAAGTCCAATTTAAAGGCTAGACTAACAGTAGAAGGCAGAAAGCCAAGAGTAGACTTAGTTTGATATTTAAATTAAGATTACAATTTTAATCAGTAACAGCAAACTCACCTAGTCCTTTAATATATTCACAATATCTACTGCAATTGAATACTTAATTATGACTAGTATAGGTATGTATGTTCACTTTAAAAAGATATTAAATACCTGCATCATGAAATTACATTCTTAAGAGATTGTGTAAGAAAATAGCTCATGTGTGAAATGTTTCTGAAATGTATTTCTGCTCCCTTCTACCCCCTACTATGTCACACACACACACACACACACACACACCCCCCCACCCACCACCAAAGCATTCACTCACAGGGGAAAACAAACACCCCTTAAAAAAGGATGGAAATATTGAAGGGGACCAGCTTGGCTAGTTACAGCACAGTGCTTAACAAGGTTCAAGACAGAACCAGATCAGAGTTGGCCAAAAGATGCCCACAATACATGCCTGACCAGTAATTCCTTCCAACACGCTCAAACACAGTCCACTTTTGGTTCATTGCAATGACTGAAGTATTTCATATATACATATAAACACAAGACTCTAGCTTTACTTTGTTTTTGCAAAGCATTTTTACCTTTCCATTCATTTTGTTCTGCAGCAACTACAAGAGGTAGGCATAAAGCATTTAAGAGCTTCTTTCCCAAGGTCCTGTTACTAGCTGAATTTAGTGGGATAAAACAGGAATCAGCTGTACATTTGTGTTTTTACTAGTACAGCCTTGTACAATCCAGCTGGAAAATAGCTATATGAACCCTGGATTTGCTAGGCTAGCACACCATGGAGTAAGAAGCTGTTCATATCCAGGAGGATACTTTTTTTTTTTTAAAGTGTTTACTGCAGAGCATTCCTACAGAATGTAGATGTCAGGACCAATTCTCTCCATTTCTATTTGTACATAGGAGCAAGGTACCGTTTGGCCAAGACTACAGATGTATTTTCACAGATGGAAGTGCCATGCAAAAATAAATTAAAGAACAGATACCAAAACATAGGAGTAGTAAAACTACTGAAGGTAGATTTTCTTAAAAGTATTTATATAAACAATTTATAATACTTTTCTTTCCCCTCTTCTCTTTTGGACATTCACAGTTAAAAGGCTGTGGCTATACATCAAGAATTTCTTCTGCAGTGCCTCCACAACGTAACCTGTAGCGTCCTGTCCTCCAGCTAATAGTGGGGTCCCACAAAGCCGAGAGGAAAATATAAATTGTCATGGATTCTCTGATGAACCAAGCTACCGCATAATCAAGTTTTGAAAAACACAGAGCACCACCCTAAGAAGGCAAAAAACAAGTATTAAACATACTGATTATTCAAAAGGAATTTTAAAGTAATTTAAAACATCTGTGTTACAGATAAATTTATTTTAAAGCTTATTATACAGATTTATGTACTAGCAGCTCTTTTATTTCCATAAGCCAAAAACATTTTCCTGCTCAAGATATGATTACCCATACTAAACATGAGGAGCTTGGCAGAATTACCCAGAAGGTTTGAAAAGAGACTTTTATGCAGACCAAAAAGCAATAAGAAGTGTAACAAATGCACTTTATTCTTTTTGAAGCTTTGCAAAACTGTGTTCAAGCAGACACTGGGGTTTTGCCACACACCCCAAGAACAACAGCATTTAGACACAACACTCCTGCACATTCCCAGAAAAGTGATATTCAAATAAATAAGCCTTTGGCCTATCGCATTGGAAAAGTGGGACTAAGAAAAAAACCTTACAGCCTCTCAATATTTTCTGCTCCTTTAAGAGCTTTCAACTACATGCAGAGCTGGAAATCTAAGGGGCTTCAGAAGAGGAAGAGTAGGCACAAGGCTTTTTACATGGTAAGAAGGGTAATCAGAAAGGTGACTGTTAAACTGACCCTCTGGAGTCCTACACAATCAACACAAGGCTCAGGTTTTTTTTGTTTTGGGGTTTTTATCATTATACTGGAAATAATAATAATAATAATATGTTAAGACTGCCAAAAGTAGTTCTCATCATTCTGAGAAGTACTTGATAAATTTGAACACGCAAGTAATTATGGATCAGATTTGGATGGAATATGGTCATGGCAGAAAGCAATCAAAGTAGTTCCTACACCATCAGCAGAACAAAAGCTGTTCTGATTTGTGACATCCTCACATTTAGTGATGAGAAAACTTTTTTTTAGAAGTTACAGCTGTCCTTAAAGTCCATTATTACCAAAATACAGTGAAAAATGTACTTAAGAGTGCATATACACCTCAATGAATACAATACAAAGTAAAAACTAAGATAAAATAACAAACCATAAAATCCTACAAAGCTGCTGTTCTTGTACAGTTAAAAATACTAAAATTCCTGGATATGCCTACGTAGAGCAGACTGAAAATGAACAGATTAAGGGGACAGATACGCAAACTCTCAGAGCCTAGGCAGAGGCAAGCATAAACAAAATTACAACCAAGCACACTTACTCATTTTTGCACTACTGTAACTGAAGCTTGAAGTCTGAGAAGTAACAGGATTTGACCTGTTCTTTCCTTTGATGTTATAATTAGGCTTAGCTTTTTTTGATTAAATAGATGGGACTAGTAACTTTAATAATGCCAAAGAAATGAAGCTACATACCTGAACACCTTTTAGTTGAATGTAGTCAAATATAAACCACGCCAAGCAGTGACACATGAAAAACACCATTATATCCCATCTGAACACATGATGAGCTGCCCATCCAATAACTAGACTGGCAACAAAGCACTCTGAGATCGGCTCACAAATTATTGTGGCAGGCAACATATTAATTCTCAGTTTGGCCCACCTAGAAAAGACAAACAAATCAGTTCTGACTATGCGTTATTCTTTATGTCCTCCTCCTCCACCTCATCAAATGATGAGCCATCATGGTCTTTTCTGACATTAGTTTCATCTCACTTAATTTACACCTCCAAACAAAATACTGCAAAAGTTCTCCCTTAGCATTCAGAAGGTTTTTTTGAGGTTTTTTTTTAGTATCAGTCATACTTCTGTGGAAAGTCAGTGCCTCTCTCGCAACACTAACACAAGGCTGTCCATGGGAATGTCACCATTCTGGACAATAATGCAAATTAGCTTGGAAAACATATTCCTTATCATTATCAAGTTATCCACATCAGAAGCAGGTGACAGGGGTGGGTGGGAGAGGAAGGAAAGATTAAAATTTTACCTGATCATTCTGGACTGAAACTGAGAAATTGAATATGAACCAGAGTTTTGCATTGCGACTTGTGTGGCCATAGCAAATTTCCAGCCCCTGAAAAATTAATTTGTTATTATAAAAAAGATGCAAATAAAAGATGAAAAAACAATTAGAGAACACACACCCAAGAATTTTATTAGGCTTGAAAAGTTTGTGGCATATCTACCATATTATTACAATGGGTATAAACAAAAAAATTAGTATATTTTATCAAGTCTCTTCATTGAAAAAGAGAAAATACCTCTTGAATAATACTTAAAAGAAGTTCTCAAACTTTTTTCTAGAGGAACTAACAATGATATGGCTTAACTATTTCTCAAAGACTATCACACAGTAATCTTTTAGCATGTCATATTTGCTGTATACATGTAAAGCTGACCCGAACCCCTATACCTATAGCAGATAATATGTGTTTAAAACCGGATTTAAACTGCACTTAAAGCAGTAAGTTTACTTCAGAGTCATCTTACCGGTCAGCTATAGCTTTGGCCATAAAGTAATCTTCAGCAATATATTGTGCAAAAGCTATCAGTCCTCCTGCTTGGTCCAAGACATCCTTCCTCATCAAGCATGACATTCCTGTTACACACTTAAAGCCAGTTAAGTTGGCTGAAATATATGACCTTGGATGTGAAGTTCCAAAATAAACCTGCCAAAACAAGATAAGACTTTTAAAACTCTACACTTATTTTTGCAAGTACTACTCACTGGCAACTTTTCCTCCGAAAATGTTTGAATTACAAAAAGGGAGTGCTAGACATGGTCAATTACGACACTGTATTTGGAAATATCTTTACCACCAATCTAAGAAATCTAGCCTACCACCAAATCTGAGAAACCTAGTAGTAATAATGGCTGTGTTTTTATACATATAAGCAGGGATTAAATCCACATGTTAAACTACTGTATTTCATTTGGTATTTAATTTCTAATTTATTGAGGTTACTAATCACTATGATGAATATATTATTTGGTGATAGCTGACAGACATGCTGTCTCCTTCCTCTTGGAAAGATTAACTGCCTACATGTTCTTAGAAACTTACCATATGGTTGTACAGAAGCAGAAGAATTTTGTTTACTTAATGTACTTTCAAACAGAAATAGCAAAGAAAAAAATTCAGATTGTGAGGCAGTCTTTTTATACGATTCATTAACTTATAACTAGAAGTTACCTATAAAGAGGCAATGGAAATGAATGCTAGCACCTCTCACTACTATCTTTCCTATTGGTGGCCTTCACACTGCTCTTATGAATACTTATTCAAGAAGAGGCATGCTCATCTTGCAGCACATTGGATCTGGAAGCAAAAAGCTCTTCCAGGAATATAGAAGCAGGACTTGCAAGTCTTGCTGCTTTAGCACATAGCAGTACTAATAGCTCCTCGCTCTTCTCTTGTAGGAAGAAATTCAGGCTTTTTGGTCACAAAAACCACACGAGCTGCCCTCTCTCCATGCAATGAGGGAGTACGGCATTTCACTGCACTTTCACACTTCTGCCTTTGACACACACTAGTTATCCTTGGGGCCAAAATGCCTTATCCATGCCAGCTTCGAATAAAAGATAGTTGATTAATTTACATGCCTTGAGACAAGGAACAAACAAGAAAATGCAGTCTCTTCATTCTACAAAAGAGAACACACTGAGAAAGAAAGGAGGGGAGAATAGGACAGAATGAGTGATAAACAGTGGATAGAAATCAACTGTTCACTTTCTCTTCCAAAACCAGTGTTAGGAGACATGAAATAGCACTATAGAAGAACTAGTTGGTGGTTCCTCTAACAGACAGTAGATCTGTGGAACTTGCTGTTAAAGACAGTTATAAATGTTCAAAATCTACAGGGATTCAAAGAAAGAATGGAAAAGTTCATGTAAGAAATCTGTTCTTACTTGAACACCAATAAATGGAGGATTAGTAAATATAGAAGTCTACTTCCTGCTCAGAAAGTCTTTCAGATGAAGATTGCAGAAAGTTGAGACAGTATTACAGGAAAATAGGATATAAGCCTTGCTTGTGTTCTGCTCTCCTCAAGGGTTCAGCTTATAACCCCTGCTGGAAACAAAATACTGTGTGAATTGGACTTTGCTCTCACTTGTCATGGCCATATCTGTATTCCTTTTCAGATAACAAATAGAATTAATGGCCCTTTCTGACTAAGCACTAGAAAGAGTTCTTCAGTTTTAATATTTTTTTAAATAAAATCCATCATTTTCATCCTGCAATCTTGTTTGCATTGTAAACTTAAATGTTGAATCAACATTCAGAACACCACAGTAGAATTTTTGACCATTTAAGTGTTATCCTATATAGTTTGAATCGAGACTGCAGCAGAAAATAAACATTTCTTCACTCAAAAGGTGCAAGAGGCACTATACAACTTTTAGTCAGCAAGGTTCTGCAAAAAAACCAAACCAACAACATTGCACTCACTTGTTCAAGGGTAGCAGCAAAACCCTGTCTGTCTGCAACATAGGGAAGCCCATGGACCAAGCCTACTTTTTCAGTCATTTGATTGGCCATATCTGTCAGTGTGTCTGGCGTTACTAAGTGACAAATGAAAAAAAGACAGTTCATTGAGCAATTCTGTCATTAGCAGACTACTGTATAGAGACACTAATTCTCATTATGTTACCAATATCAAGAGCACATATACTTTGATACACAGTATTGTGGAGAAACAAAGTTTCAGAAAAAATAACACTAGATCTCAACAAATATAATAGAAAGTTTCAACACTGGTTTTTTTTTTAAATGGTATTTTCACCTGTAAATAAAGATAAAACAATTTTATACTTGAAAAATATTTTTTCCAGATTTTTAACTTTCATTTCTACTTGTATTCTCAATCTCCAACAACTGCTTGCCTACAGGGAATAAGAGCAATATAACAATCAGCACTTTACAACACACACCTACCTCTGATTCCACTATCACAAATCCATATGAGATCATATTTGGCAACTTCATAGCCAGGCATTAAGTTGTTGATCTTGGGATTGATGCCAACCTTCTTGCCACCTAAAAAATACAAACACCATCAGATAATGTATGGGGTTGTTTGGTTTTTTTTAGCATTCAGACTCAATATGCAAAATACCTGGATATACTCACTAAAGAACAGTTAAGTGTTTACCCATCAATTCTTAGAGTTAACTTTTATGAAAAATTGAAATTTTATTTGAAATTTTAATTATTCCTTCACTTCTATATTTTAGGTCTTACTACAGTTATGCAGAGAATTACAAAGGAAAAAGTATTCAAATGCTTCCTCAAAATGGCGGGGTAACAAGGTTAATGTTATTAAAAGGACAGTAGAACCATAAAGTTCATTACTATATTCTGTAAGATATATATTCTCTACCTCTTATTTCTTAAGACTACTGATTACGATCATTATATTCTACAATAATTTTAACAGAAAAATTTAAGAGGAGCAGAATAAAGTCAGACATGCTGCTTTGCTTCCAACTGACAGACATGGTCCAGTTTTTTTTAAGTCAGGGGAAAAAAAAAAAAAAAGACATTCTACTACCTGATTGTAATATCCCTTCCCTCCTCTAATTCAAGTGAAGGAAGAGCCCTACAGTCTAAGCTGATGAAGAAGGATTGTTGCAGAAACTGGAGCTCAAATACATCTACAACTGCAAGTCACTTCCCACACATTTAGGTCACTGCAAAGACAGGATTTAAACTGCTGTTTCAGAACTGGAAGGGAAATGTTGTTTGGGTTCCATAAATCATTCCTCCTAGAGTGTTTTTTTTTGGACTGATGCCACAGATTGACACTACAACTTAGTCCTTTACCCCAATCTGAAAATTAAGCTATAGAACCAACATGGGCTGAACATGACAACTATATATTTTAGAATTCTGTATATGGAGTTGAAAACATAAAAACATTTTATGAGTCCCACATTCAAGTTGCACTGCTTACCTATGAACAATCTAGCATCAACATTCGGGTATTTGCCAAGGAGCTTTTTGCATACATCAATAGCTGGATCATCATGATCTTGTACACAGAGCAGCACTTCATACTAGTGAAAAACAAAAAAGGATACAAAAATATATTTACATACAATATCAATATGGTCTAGGGAATAAAGCTTAATAATGTACCAAACAGAAAAAATAAAGAGCATTGTTACAGAATTAAAAATAAAACCAAGGGGATTGTTTTATACCTAAATAGGGTTATTTTTAAATGCAAAGCCAACTACTTGTCAAAAAAGAACCAAGTCTGTATCCCGATACACTCTTCTACCAAGGAATGTTAGTTTTCTTGTTATTGGAAGGATTTCTATTAGGCATGAAACAAGACATCCTGGTATACAAGGTAAATTTGCTATTTCCACTTCCATTTTTGTTCACATAAGAATCTTCAATCCAAGCTTATATTCAATGAAGTTACAGCACACAAAATATTAATGGAATGAAGTTATGATACATTTAACTGCATACCTCTGAACTACACTTTCCTTTACTTTGCAGATACATATGCAGAACAGTTGGAAGACAATCCACACGCTTAATTGTGTAATAAAGCTGAGCTCCGGAATACGTATATGCATATGTAATGTATATGTATTTTCTTCACTAATAGAATAAGGGTTAAAATCAACAAAAGGTAAGGGAAAACTATGGCTGTTCCAGCAGTCAAGCTATGTGCTTGTTACACAAAAGCTACAGTGGGCAAGGAAATGGCATTTTAAGAAACACAATGTTTTGCAACAGCTTAGCAAGCTTTGATGGAGATATCCGTTTCTGCATTAACAGTAAATTCCTTGAATGCTCCTTACTTGATATAACCTTCCTCACTAAGTTAAATAAATACATTCTTTCAAGAAAAAAAAGGTACTGTTAAACACAAAAAGCCTCAACAACTGACTGCATACAGGATATTGTGGAAGCTTAAAATCATTAGCAATGAAATAGGAATTGGTAAGATTTGGTCTAGCACAATAAGCTTTCAGACAAACATCTCCACCTCTCAGAATGCAAAAATCAGGGCCGATTTGCCTAGATTTGGAACAGAATCAACCTCACAGAACCTCACAGAACCTCACGGGGTTGGAAGGGACGTCTAGAGATAATCGAGTCCAACCCCCTCACCGAAGTGGGTCTACCTAGAGCAGGTTACACAGGATCTTGTCCAGGCGGTTTTTGAATGTCTCCAGAGAAGGGGACTCCACCACCTCTCTGAGCAGCCTGTTCCAGTGCTCCACCACTCTCACAGCAAAGAAGTTCCTCCTCATGTTTAGGTGGAACTTCTTATACTCAAGTTTGGGCCCATTCAATTCCTTTCATTTTGCCTACATAGAAAGTGGAATCTAATGGGGAAAAAGACCTGTCTCATTAAGCACAGGTCCTTCCACAACAGAACAATCCTGACAGCATGTACACCATAGAAGTTACCAACTAAAGGAATCAGCTCTTAATTGTTCATCCAATTACATAGGTAAAAAACCAACTATTTTTGCTAGGAATTAAATAACTAATCTTCAATCCACAGTTGCAATGATACTTCTATATCCAGATTCTCCAAGAAATTCAACCAGAAATAATAAAACTTTGACATTCCAATATTTGAAAACAGAAAAATTCGCAGTAAACGGCCTTTGTATGCAATAATAAAGTAAAGAACTACAAAATGTATGACTAAAGAAATACAAAAATGCTTATCTATATAAACACTACAATTTGGTTCATTTGGACTTAACGACTTAACGTGAATAGAAAGATTTATGCCAAAAATCATGAGATGCACAGTAGGTAAGAACTGTTCACTGATAAAACTATTAAATGTAAGTCCTGCAGTTTAGAAGCTGCATAAGTGGCTTCCATGCAAGAAAAGATTATTTCTCACATGGGATATCACAGAAGAGTATCAGAGAATCAGTATCACTGCAGGTTGAACTCAGCTTCACTGGAACAAGATTAAGATTATTCTTTTCTAATAATTGTCCCCGGGCAGCTGAAATTTGAATTCCAGGCAATAGTGTTGTTCTAGTTTGTGGTGTAGTGTCAGTGTCTTAAATGAAGTATTGTTGTAGTTATTGTACAGAGGCGTTTTCAAACAGTTTGGGGATCTTGTTTTTACTGTATAATCTGTGCCCCAGTAAACTGAAGCATTCATGCCTCCATTTTCACTCCCCTTGAGAAAAATATTATTATCACTATTGCTATCGGAAATTCAGACTGGCGTGGAGTGGCAATATTTTAAGCTTTCTACCCATATGAGTTATCAGAAGTAAGGGTCAAGACTACCTCTCATAAAACAAGATCCAGCATAACTTTTTCTGAATTCTCAAACAAATTGTATTTGCAGTCAAACGTTTCAACTGCATAATGTTTTGATGGTCATTATAGTCATAAATAGCTTAAGATATTGTTGCAGATTCTTTGCTGTTTGCAATACTGGTATACACAGCATGCCTCGAGTATGCTTTAAACTTATCTTGGCCACTTTTAATCTTTATTGCACTTTTGTTGAGTCAAAAGGATTCAACTATTCATGCCTAAAGCTTTTCAAAAGGCCCTAAGCTTCATTACAGAAAAACTATTCAACTTTTAATAAGTTCCAAGTGGTGGGGGTTTTTTGTTTGTTTTACCTGTCCTATTTAGGAGAAGATTTAAAGCTCTGGGTCAGAATACACAAAGGAAACTTGTTGTACAGCTTACACATACCTTTGACCTTTTACAACTGAAGCAGTAGCATCAGAAGTAGTTTTGAGAAGAATTGAGAAAAGAGTTTTTATTTAAAATAAATTACAAGTTTTAGAATTCAGGAGATACGCAGTAAGAAGCACCGTCCTTTTTCCATCCACAGAAGCATACACCAAGTACGGACTGATGCAGCAAGCATTTACAGATTTCTCCTTTAATTTGTAAGCAAGGACAGCATCTGACACACTTATCACTTACATTACAAAGTCAAACAGGGTTCAACAACAAATGCAAGCTTTTATTAACTATTTGTTTCCCAACACCATTAAGGGCTTGAAGACTATCCTAGCTACCAACTGGAGAGATACACCACCTCATAATTGAGCAATTCTTTGTTAGATGAGCCATCAGTAAGAACCACCAGCAAGGCTATCAGTTTAGTCTCCTCTTTCAGAGGACTTCTTAGAGAAACGCAGTTAATTAGGAGGATGTCTGGCCTCTCAAATGATCTCTTCTAGATTGAAGAGCTTCATACTGCTATAAACACTACAACACAGGAATAATGACTAAACAAATGTTAGTGTATTTTCCATTCCTAAACCTTGATCATGTTCCTTTACAGAATGCTTTTTTTAAAGGGAGTAAATTTCGTTTGTAGCATGTAGAATGGGTAATTATGCATTTGCTGTGGAAGGAAGAACAATTCAACATGTAATCAAGTCGCATAGTTCTAGCTCAAGCTCCTGATAAGATTTTTGGAGGCATGGTAGGAAAAAAAAGACACTAAACAGTATACATACTTTTGGATAATCCAGTTCAAAGAAGGTTTCCAAGTTGTTGATCAGGTTAGGATCCACACCTTTTAACGGCTTTAGGAGTGAAACACCAGGAAGCTTGCTATATGGCTGTTTGTCTGTGGCTTTCTTATTGAGGTGGAGGCGTCTGTAAACAGAAATAACATACACCAACAGATGAAGAAAATATGCTAGAGAATTCCATTCAAAATACAGTCAGAACTAAGAAATCTTGAGAGTTAAAACTGCTGCAAAAAATTAGTTTTGATAGTAGAAACAACGGCTATTTTTATCTGACAGCTGATGTGTCAAAGACAATGCCTAAAAAAAAAATCTTTGCATTGTATGTAGGTTAAATTCAGCCTTATTCAACTTATTAGATGTTTCAGATTAATGCATTTCGCACTATGTATTTTGAACAATAGGAGCCCCACTTTTTTCAAACTGCATAGGAGACAAGATGTTTCTGTCTTCCTCCATAGCATTAAAATTCATAGAATTATATCTGGACAATCAGAAAAACCAATTTACTGTAAACAAGGCAAAAAAAGAGAAGTGTCAGGTGCTTCTTCCAGCACTATGCTGTGTTATGCAAGACTTACAGCAAGCTGAAAGCACAGGGGAAGCAGTTGATCGTACCGATCAATTTGTTAACAAACACCTCCAAGAAAAAGATACAGGTCAATCAACTATAGCATAAAAATCCTAAACTGGAGACATTGGGCTGGGTCAGCACCATAGATAAACTGAGAATACAATTCCAAACAGTCACAAGTATTTCAGCAATGAATATAAAAAAGTAAATTGACAATCATGTCACAACTCACTAACCCAAATGTTTAATCGTACACTCCTTTGTGAATGAATGCAAAATTAAATTCTGAAAGCTTGATGGGCCAGTATTTGCATCAAGTAAGTTTATATAAGTAATTCAAGTAACTGGAGGAAAAAGTATTTGCTGAAACTTCAAACTTGCAAGTTAGTGTATATGCCTCATAATGTAGTTCTCTAGCATGCACAGCAGTCAGACTGAAAGGATATTTTATTGTAGCACATACCTAATAGTATAAATTCTTAAAGACTTTCACACTAAAGTTTACAAGATGCTGCCTCAAAAAAAAAAAAAAAAAAAGGAAATAGGGTTGCTTCATCCTAGTTAAATGGTAAAAAAAAAAGTCATCAAGTTCCTAGGAAGCATGGTCCTGAAAAGTGTGCCTGACCAAGTGAAATTACTGAACTAACAAAGGAACTACACTAAGAGGACATTCCAGTAGTTCTCTAGAGCTATTTCTTCCTGAAATGGGACAGTGACATCACATTTGTATCTCATCAGCCCTGCCCCTAGCACTCCTGTCAGGCAAGTTTGCAGCTGGACACCAGGAGCATAATGCTGTTACAGAAAATAAACAATGGGGTCACTAAAACAAAACAGGGGGACAAAGCAGATGTCCTCCTACTGTTATTGAGTCCAAGCCTGGGCACTGCAGAGGTAAACTGAAACAGTCTTGCTGAGCAATCAACAGCCAAGGGACTGTCAGACTGGACTTACAGACCAAGTAAGAAAAGCAATAGTTCAGATAGATACCACAGTGAAAGTTTCCTTACCAATTTTCGCAAACATAGCAGCAAACAAGGACTTTAGCGCCAATAAGAAGGGAGAGTCTCAAGAATGCAACTTTGACTGGGTGGAGCAAAAGGTAAGAACGCATGGGGAAAAAAAAAAAAAAGTACTCCATTTAAAACCAACTGTAGCAATGCTTTGTACAGAGCCAAAGCCTTGACAAACAGGAAGTAAGAGAAGGAAGTGGCAGAATAAATGAAAATAAGGTAAGGAGAGAAAGGATGAAGACAGACTTGAGGCAGGACTGTTATAAAGAATGAGCCCTAAGTGATAAAACTGCAGAATCTCGCAAGGCATCCTGTTACACACCATGCTGACACACAGGATTATGCAGGTAATTGAATTACCTAAGGAAAAGCCTGGTGTAAAAAAGGGAAACCTTGCAAAACATGCAAATGAGGCACGCAGCATTATCAGGATCTCTTCAGCCATGAAACATCATACAAATAGAGTATCACTTAGTATGGTAAGACTGTCTGTAACATGTGATCTTAAAAATAAGACTACAGTTCATGTTCTATTCATAAAGCTGCACAAAAGTGGCAGCCTGCCATCCTGAAAGCACTGTGGTATTGTGACACTAAGGTAAAGCAATTTCCATGCCAGTAATTGCAATCTCTGTTACAGTCTATGGAGCAAGAGGCAAATTAACAGTAAACCAGATCATTTTACATAGAGAAAGACTACTTGTAAAGTGACACATTCTGAAGAAGAATCAGAAAATTTACAATT
Organism: Calidris pugnax; assembly: GCF_001431845.1. Lineage (NCBI taxonomy): Eukaryota > Metazoa > Chordata > Aves > Charadriiformes > Scolopacidae > Calidris > Calidris pugnax. Next base: position 886,774 of record NW_015091043.1, read on the forward strand.
GAAAACCTACCAGTGAAAGAGAATAACCATTATAAAAAGCAAATTATAGTATTCAAATGAAGGCTAACATTTAACATGGAAGTCAAATAATAGACTAAACTTAAACAACATTAACAATGTTGATGCAGGAATGTTCTAGATCAAGTTCAGTGTTACAGAGCATGCACTGAAGTCTCCAAAGCAGAGGTAAGATAAAGCAGTAAACTAGTGTTTTTTGAGCACTAACTTGTGCTTATGGTGGCATTTTTTTCTACCTCAGCCTAATGCAGTAAGCCACAGAAACACACTACACCAAGGAACATATAACAACTTCGAATTCTGAAACAGCGGCTAGCAGAGCACTCTTTAAAGGCATTTTCAGAAGCCATGTGTGAAAGACCAGATTATCTATAAGGACTTCTGCACCTAAATATATTTAATGGATCAGCCAGCAATTCTTAGGTAGCAAAACTGTGAAATTCCTTCTAAGCAGTCTAGTGCTGGTGTACGTAGGTGGGGAAAGAAAAAGCTGCAGGATGCATAATAGTGTCAGGAGCTATAGTTTAACTATCCTACATCATGTAAGAGGCATCTGTAAAATTTCTCAAACTTGGTTCCTTAACATGATATGAACCCATAGAAACAGCTATAATCTAGATCTCTTCTCTCAGCAGAGGTAAAAAGGTATTTCCAAAGACAAAATCCAGCTACTGAGTTATCACTGCCCAGTATACTACATGATGAATTCTTGCTAACCTGTATCAAATAAGCAACAAAAGTTCTTTTTTCTTAATGGTCAAGACTACACTTCCTCCTCTCGTTTCATGGAGGGCTTGAGAACATCCCAGCAAAAACAAAAAGCTTGCTACAGTACTCATGGGGGACTTCAATTTCCCTGATATCTGCTGGCAATATAACACAGCAGAGAGGCAACAGTCCTGGAGATTCTTGGAATGCGTGGAAGACAACTTCCTAACGCAGCTGGTGAGGGAACCGACCAGGGAAAGTGCCCTACTGGACCTGCTGATAGTTAACTCGGAAGGTCTTGTGGGGGATGTAAACGTTGGAGGCCGTCTTGGACAAAGTGATCATGAAATGATAAAATTTTCAATTCTCACTGAAGCAAGGCGGGGGGCCAGCAGGACTGCCACCCTGGACTTCCGAAGGGCAGACTTTGGCCTCTTCAGGAGCATGATTGGGGGTGTCCCTTGGGAGATGGTCCTCGAGGGCAAGGGTGCCCAGGAAAGCTGGTCATTCTTCAAGGAGGCACTCTTAAAGGCGCAAGATAAAGCTATTCCCAAGTCCCTAAAATCAAGCAGGAAGGGAAGAAGACCAGCCTGGCTAAATAGAGAGCTTCGGCTGGAACTCAGGAACAAAAAGAAGGCTTATAATCTTTGGAAAAAGGGCCTGGCAGATAAGGAGAAATACCATGAAGCGGTGAGGATATGCAGGGGGAAAATTAGAAGGGCCAAGGCTCAAGTGGAGCTCAGCTTGGCCACCAATATTAACAATAACAAAAAGGGGTTTTTTCAGTATGTTAACAGCAAGAGAAAGGTGAGGGATAATGTGGGCCCACTGATGGATGAGGTGGGCACCCTAGTAGTGGAAGACACGGAGAAAGCAGAGTTGCTGAATGCCTTCTTTTCTTCAGTCTTCACTGTTAGGACTACCCCTCATGAATCTGTGGCCTTAGAGGCAAGGGGGATGGTATGGAGAGAGGAAATTTTTCCTCTAGTAGAGGAGGGCCAGGTTCGGGACCACTTGGCCAAACTGGACATTCATAAGTCCATGGGGCCTGATGGGTTGCACCCACGAGTGCTGAGGGAGCTGGCAGACGTTATCGCTGGACCACTCTCGATCATCTTTGAGAAGTCGTGGAGAACAGGAGAGGTGCCTGAGGACTGGAGGAAGGCCAACATCACTCCAGTCTTCAAAAAGGGCAAGAAGGAGGACCCTGGGAACTACAGACCAGTTAGTCTCACCTCTGTCCCTGGGAAGGTGATGGAGAGACTCATACTAGATGTCATCTCCAAACAAGTTGAAGAGTGGGGGGTTATTGGAAGTGGGCAACACGGGTTTACCAAGGGTAAATCATGTATGACCAATCTGATAGCCTTCTATGATGCCATAACCGGTTGGTTGGATGAGGGGAGGGCAGCAGATGTCATCTACCTTGACTTCAGCAAGGCTTTTGACACTGTCTCCCATAACATCCTCATTGGGAAACTGAGGCAGTATGGGCTGGATGAGGGGACAGTGAGGTGGATTGAGAACTGGCTGTGTGACAGGACCCAAAGGGTAATTATTAATGGAGCAGGTTCAAGTTGGAAGCCTGTAACCAGTGGAGTCCCCCAGGGGTCAATACTTGGACCCGTGCTGTTTAATATATTCATCAGTGACCTGGACGAGGGGACAGAGTGTATCCTCAGCAAGTTTGCTGATGATACCAAACTGGGAGGAGTGGCTGACACCCCGGAGGGCTGTGCTGCCATCCAGCGAGACTTGGACAGGCTGGAGGGCTGGGCAAAGAAGAACCTCATGAGGTTCAACAGGGAAAAGTGTAGGGTCCTGCACCTGGGGAAGAAGAATGTCAGGCACCAATACAGGTTAGGGGTGGACCCGCTAGAGGCAACTACTGAAGAGAAAGATCTAGGGGTCCTGGTGGACAGTAAAATGGCAATGAGTAAACAGTGTGCTCTTGCGGCCAGGAAGGCCAATGGTATCTTGGGTTGTATAGGGAAGAGTGTAGCCAGCAGGTCAAGGGAAGTCATTCTCCCCCTCTACTCTGCACTGGTGAGGCCACAACTGGAGTACTGTGTCCAGTTCTGGGCTCCCCAGTTCAAGAGGGACAGGGAACTACTAGAAAGAGTCCAGCGTAGGGCTACAAAGATGATTCAGGGATTGGAGCATCTCCCTTATGAGGAGAGACTGAGAGAGCTGGGACTCTTTAGTCTGGAGAAGAGAAGGCTGAGGGGAGACCTTATCAACGCCTACAAGTATCTCAAGGGAGGGTTGAAGGAGGAGGGAGCCAGACTCTTTTCAGTGGTTCCCACTGAGAGGACGAGGGGCAACGGGCACAAGTTGGAACATAAGAGGTTCCACTCAAATATGAGGAGAAACTTCTTCACGGTGAGGGTGACGGAACCCTGGAACAGGCTGCCCAGGGAGGTTGTGGAGTCCCCTTCTTTGGAGATTTTCAAAACCCGCCTGGATGCAGTCCTGAGTAACATGCTCTAGCTCTAGGCAATCCTGCTTCAGCAGGGGAGTTGGACTAGATGATCTCTATGGTCCCTTCCAACTCTAGAAATTCAGTGAAATTCAGTGAAAATTCAGTAGACAGTCTCTCAGCTGTTGAAGTAACAGATGCCTTTTAAAAGCAGCTGAAAAAACCTAAGCACTCTTTATTCACTCATTTCAACCTTCCCTCAGCAGCAGAGAATTATCCCTTAAGGTGGGAGGCAAATAATTCTTGGTCAGGAATTTGTAAAGGATACTTAAGAATTGCAAGACAGTAGTAACAAGATGCAGGAAGCACTGAAGAGTATGGTGCCCTTGAAGGCTGTCCCTACAGGCCATGGAGATCAGCTAGCAGACCATTACTTCTGAAAGGGGCAGTTTTCCTGCTTCCACTTCTGAATTTACATAATACCCCTTCCCCAGTTTGTTCTCATGTTAGTGAGCTGAACCATCTCACATGGGTGTTTGTGGAGCTTTGATCTGCTATGAAGTAGCAGACAGATCTCAGCTTGAGCAAGAGAAATAAAATGTAAGATTATCCTGCTTCTTTTGGCAACAGAAAGGTAAAAAGGATGAGCCCCCCATATCTTCCTTACTTTTTTATACGTATCTTATGTTAAAAGACTTCCAGAAGCCCATACCTTTATGCACAGAAGAAAAAAAAATTAAACGTCCTAACAAATGGACAGAATTATTCTTAAAGCCTTGACCTTGTTTTCAATCTTTTCCCCCTCTACAGTGGAGCTTTATAACATAGTTGAACCAGTTTAACTACAGGCTGCTGCTCAGAGGCACTCCCTCTTACTTCCTTTCCCCTATTTTTCTGGGATGTGCTGTGCTTCTCAGTGGTGCTGACATTTGTCTAATCCCACAGTGACCTAGTTGAGATACTTAAACACATAACTATAAACTGATAAAATGATGACATTACATATAGAGTTAACTTCACAAGTATACAGTTTGAAAGGATGATCGTGCAGATTCACTAGCAGCAAAGATCCCCCGTGTTCCTTCTCTGTGCTGCCATCAACACCAGCCAAACAAGACATTGTGCCAGTATCAATGCCCGCACAATCCTGCTTAAACTCACATAACCTGAGGTGGGAGGAAAGAAGCCAGATTTAACTTTGTTATTTTCTGAGGAGGCTGCAAGAAGCTCCAGAGCATGTTCAAGAAGGTGGCTGTGAATATCCTGCCAAGATCATGGGAGAAGATGAGGAATCATCTTCTTCAAGATCATTTTAGTGGGCTTCCAGAAGAGCAGAGCTGCCCATGGATGAGCAGCTTAAGCCCACTCACCCTAGAGTCAGAGGAGGACCAGTGTCAGCATAAAAGAAGCATCAGGGGCCCAACACTTTCCTTTAAAAACATACACAAGGATTTGGGTCAGGTGCCTGAAAACTCTTCCACAACCAACTCTGCATCACAGTTCTTTACAGCATTCACTCCCTTGTAACTTGCTCTGTCCTTATTTGCCTGCCAGAAATAGCTAAATAGAATTAACTGCTAGCATAAAACACTGCCAGCATCCGCAAGTGACTCTTGAATTAGTATTTAAGGCATGTCACCCTTCTATCTCTTCTATCTCTCTTGGCTGAAAGGAACACATCACCTCACACCTGCCAGTTCAGGACACCTTTGTGTGCATGCCTGGGTCAACCAGAACGTTCCCAGGTAGGCAGTCTTGTCCATTCAATTCAACGGCCATATGGACACAGAGTAAGTCAATCCACCCACCAACCTTACACAAGTTACACAAGTTTCGGATCCAACAACAGGGAGAAGTAGAAACGCACTGCTGAGGACAAGTGGAAAGGACTTTAGAGGAAAGCCCAGTGTCACTTCTAGTGTGACATCAATTGTAATTAAAAACAATTAACATGTCACTTGGTCTTGATAAAATGCCCAGAGAGAGAGGGAAGTAGACAAGTCTGAAAGAAGGAAACGATGAGTAAGATCTACTTTGTAATACAGACTTCTTGTGGCTGTCCACCAGCAGAGAAACAGGTGTGTGCACGCCTGCAAAAAAAAAAACCACCTGCAAACAAAGAAGGTAATCCTAGCGTTTGCATACTAGAAGTTTATGTTGAAAAGCATGCTGCAGTAGGTTAGTGCTTCATAACACACCAGCTGAGGGTAGAAGGCAGACCAAATATTTCATTCACTTTCAGTGCATTTTTTTTTCTGCACTACACATACCACACAGATAAAAAAAGGACCTTAGAATGAAATGCACTGAAATCACAATGGGCAGTTGAGAGGAAGGGGAATGATTTTAAAAAAAAAAAAACACCCCACCACCTTAAAAACAAGTTCCAACAGCAACAGTCAAAGCATTTCTCTTTTTTTTTTTGTGGGAAAAAGTCCAATTAAAGGTCTTGAGATAGAACTGAGCGAGAAAGAACCTAGACTGTGATCACTGTAATTTTTCAGGAGATTAATGTTCTGAAAAAACAAACATCAATTTGCTATTCCGGTTTTGGAAAGCAGCAGTTCAGTCAGTGGCTAGTAATAAAGACAAATAAAATCATACACCGTAGAGCAGTAGAAATCCTATCTAATGCTACTTCATATTCTGAATTTGAAACCTTCATATGTACACAGCTGAAGTTCTTTAAGAAGAACCTTCAAAATGTTATCACAAAAGTCATGTTCAGTGGATGCAATCAATGAATTACAGTATTTTTTTTTTAAAAAGAAAGGGAGAGAAGTAGGAGTTTAAACTACTTTCAAACATGTTTTGGAGTTTTAAGTAGGAAAAAAAGCCTTATTTTTCAGGAAGAAGACTGATCAAACAGTACAGACCTCATCTTGAAACCAGAAAACACTCCCTTTTTTTATCTAGAAATTCTTCTCCAACTCCCTTCGCTGCCCCTACACCTGCACGATAAGAGAGAAACAAACAGGCTCCCATACAATAGCTCATAGTTAAACATGAAGTAATGGGACCCCTTTTACTGTCCAAATACTAGATAATTTACAATTCAGCAAGCTGAAATGAAGTGTGCTTAACAAAAACAAGTTGCCTACAACACAGCCATTACTGGATTGTACTAAACATTAAAATGAACACACAGTTTTTCCTGGTAATGTATCTGCAGGCTGCCATCAAAATAGCAATTCATTCCCTGCTTTCCCACACCCTCAGCCTACTGGTGGCTATAAAGCAGTCAGCGCCACAAGATAAATTGGATCAGCCTGCTGATCAAACAGAAAACTATACCACAGAAAAAGCTAGCTCGCCGATCTGAGTCACCACATAGCCACACGCTCACTGAAGGCAGATTACGGCAGAAATGTTCAGAAAGGTGTAGGGATGGGAGGGAATTTGCATTACCCCTTTGAGCATCAAATCAAGAGCCACCGAGGCATAGAAATAAGAATGCTTTTCAATAATACAGACTCCTTGCAACAAACATTATGCAACTTTAGAGAACTGCATCCAGCATGATTTGTGTTTTACTTATAAAAGCATCTCCAGTGCACGGCAGTAACTGTGAGCCAGATAAACCAACCACAGCAGAGAGCTTTTAGTACAGGACCAAACCCTCAATGTTAAGTACAGGCTCCTTTAAAACACAAAGCTTTAGAACATTTTTCTTGTGAGACTATTCGTTTTTCTGACTTTTATTTTGCAAATCTATGGGATTTCCTGCTTAGGAAAATAGCTCAGCCCCATTCATTTCATAAGGCACAAGTTTAAATGACCGTATAATTTGCTAAACGTTGCATGATGTGTTTTCCACAGGCCCCAGGTTGCTCCTTAATAGTCCCTTTGTGCCAAAGATCCCTGACACCCATCAACATTTTCCAGCTTCTTCTCCCTAAAAGCTTCCAAAACAGTTAACTGCCAGTAACAGAATTATGTTAATGACAAAACAGAAACTATATTAACAAATCATAAAGCAGATACCATGCCAGTATTCTCTTAGTTTTCAGTGGATGACAGGCCATTTTTTATTCAATTAACTCCGCTGCAAGTGTTCCCAGAGTACAAAACAGCATACCACTGCAGCAGAAATCTTACTCAAACACCAATTCACACAAGTTTGAACACAGAGTCCCAGGCCCTATAACCCCCAGCTGGGGTAATAAAAAAAGTTGTAAACCTTGTCTGGACTATGCAACTGTCAGCAAGACAGTGTCACTGCTCTCTCACTAAAAATTCCTTGGAGACCTTGAATAAGACTCCTATAAGGAACATCAGAAACTGAAGATAGCAATTATAAAAAAAAATCTTTGAAGGAAAATGTTAAGCTAAGCTATACTCAATGCCATATTTGACAACATTTCAGAAAGGCAGGTTTTTTCCCCACATTTCCAACAGATGCAAACTAGAAAGACTAACATGGTAAAATTCACCTTTCCTCTCTCAAAAAAATGCAACACACAATGCTTTGTTCATAGACCCTTAAAACCCTCCCTCGCCACCACACAGCCTATATAAAACAGTCTGCTTGGAAACGCTGTTATGAAAATATGTATCACCTCTCAAAAATGCTTAAAAGGCAGTGTGGAATATCTTAATTTTGAAACATCTCACTAGCATTTCAAAAAGGTTAACAGGTACAACCTTTGACACCGTATTTCAACCACCCACTGTGCAGGCAGGGGAAAAAGCAGCCCAAGAACTCAGACTCCTACAGCCTCAAAAGCCTGTCTACTCCACCCTCTCCCCTAGTCCATCATAAAGATCCGTGAAGATGAAGGTAGGAATAATTTCCTACTTTCTTATTGCTACTCCCGTTATTATTAACATCCAACAGTTCAAAATATACTTTCTCGTGAAGAAGATGAGTCTAAAAGTTTTCTACCTCTCCTTAACCCAGAATCTTATTTTAGCAAGGCTTGCAAGAAAAAAAATGCATGTTGATTTAAGATAAAGAAGTGTAATGCCTCGGTAACAGCTCAGTATATTGCCTGGAATCTCATTTTCAGCAGCTTGATTATTCTACATTAAACAAGGTGTGCTTGTGACTAAAGAAGTATTTTTTCTGCTTCATAATGAAGTGTAGCACAGTACCCATTAGCAAGCCAAAGCAGCAGTCACCTGAGAAGTCATAATGACTACACAGGTATATTGAACCAAGACCTCAAGACAAGCACTTCATAAAAATAGGACACTCATAAACAGCATTAAAATGAATGTTTAACTTGATTTACAGATTCCTCTTCATGAACTGTACTGCTGACAAAACTGAGATGAGCCCTATTCAATGGGGTTAAAACACTATACCAAACCAAAACAGTCCTCAAAGAGATATTTCTGAAGAGGGGCACAATAATTCAAGGGGAACAAACTAACTACCAGCACAAACTGGCAACAAAGATGCATTAAAACAGCAGGCTAACTAATAACATAAGAAGATTCGTCCACTAAAAGCACCTATCAAGCGCTCAAAAACTGCTTTAAGAAATATAAAAAAAGCAGAAAGGTAGAAGTAGCACTGCCAAGATAGTCCTAATCTTTAACTTTGTAAAATGCTTCACTTCAGCCTTCTATCTTTGTCTACACTTGTGAAGATGTTTTTACCTTATTTGTCTAAAGGACAGCATAAGACTTCCTTTACGCACGATACAACTTCAGTAATTTGCCTCGTTATGAATTTACCCAGGCCAATTATGAGAGAGTATAGTCTACCCTAGGTCCTCATCCACTATTATTAAAGGCAACATATATAAGGCAATAACTATTCACCTTGCAGTTAGCAAAATGAAAGGCTTTTTTTAATCTATTGTGAGAAATGTTTTCCTATAGAGTAATTAATAATTTCTTTTAACCATAGTCTTCAGTAAAATGCAAAACCAATATCAAGTACATCAAAACCAAAGAACTTCATTTCAGTTACAATAAAAAGTAAAAATCCCAGTGAACTCTGACACCACTATTTGGCATTATGCAATTCCCAGGGAATAATGGACACAAGTACTGAAGGGTGCTCTAGTAAACCAGTAAAACTAGTTACATACTTAGCATGCCACAGAGAAGTTCTGACAAATTTCACAAAATAATTTTTAAAGTCACATATCTACCACTCTGCTCACCCACCTTAAAAGTTAAGCCTTTTTGGAAAAAATGGTTCTGTAAACCCTCAATTTCTTTAAACTTCTATGAAATCTTTGTATCCTGACAAAATATTATATTCTTCATCATCCCACTGTTCAGCATCTTCCACTCCAGCTGACATACAAGGCTGGATGCTTTTTTGCCCTCCAATAGCTCCACTAACACAACCCATTTCATTCCCACCTTACATACTCTGTAGCTTGCAGTCTTTTTTTTTTCCCCCTTCTGTGCAAACCATTCAAACAGATGTGGTTTGTTTCTAAAGTTCACTTGTCACATCTATGGCACCATCTTCCCTCCTCTCAACATAAGCACACCATCTAGTCTGTGAGAGTCCCTCTCCTTTAAGTCTACCCCAGACAGTCTTTAGTCTAGGCTTTGGTTCTTTACATTCTATTAAATCATTCATGTTCAGAGCCGCTACCACCATGCTGTCACCCCAATGTTTATAGTCTGTATTTAATCCTCCTGACTCACATTATAAATTGGCCTTCCCTAATGCCTTCAACATTATGGTTTTTCTCCCACATTGTTATCACTCTGATTTTTGGTTCTGCACTGTTTTGCTTTCCCTAATTATTAATCCTGTAATACAGAAACTCATTCAACCACACTCCTAGTATAACTAACTCAAAAATTTACTCCTGCTTTCTCTGGATCCATCTTCCCCTAGGGATTACCTAAATTTAAGTCTTGCGACTACACAGTGTCAGGTAAATTTCAAGTTGTTTAAAATGAGCAACATACATTAACTTACATCCTTCACACAACCTCCTTCTCAGTCTATTGCTCTGTAATAGTCCAGGCAGCAGGCTGGGTGTCATTTTTCACAAAACCACAGAACAAGAGAGGCTGGAAGGCACCTCTGAAGATCAGCTACTCCAGCCCTCTGGCTCAAAGCAGGATTAACTACAGTAGGTTTGCTGAGGAGCACCCAGTCAGTCTTTCCTGTCTCCAAGGACGGAGCCTCCATAACCTCTCTGGAAAGCCTGTTCCAGTGGTCGACCATTAAGGTCTTGTTTTGTTTAAAATTAAAGTATTTCATTTTAATTTCTGCTTGTTGCCTCTCATCTTGTCAGTGGGGCACAACTCTGAAGAGTCTTCCTCATACCTGTCCACACCCCCAAAAATTATTTACACACATTGATGGGAACTCTCTAAGCCTTCTTCAGGCTGAATAGTCCCAGCTCTCAGACCTTCCCCGTATGTCAGATGCTGCAGTGCCACCATCATCTCCATAGCCCTAACCCAGACTTGCTTTAGTATATCTATGTCTCTCATACTGGGGAGCCCAAAACTGTGGGCTGCACTCCAGACATGGCCTTACTGGTGCTGTGTAGAGGGGGAGGATCACCTCCCTCAACCTGCCAGCAAAGAAGCCCAAGGCGCTGGTGGCTTTCTTTGCCACCACAGGCATATTGCTGTTCATAGTCAAACTGATATCCACCAGCACTCCCAGGCCCTTCTCTGCCATGCCACTTTCTAGCTAGTCAGCCCCCAGCCTGTGCTGGTGCATGGAGTTATTCCTGCCAGGTGCAGGACTTGGCATTTTCTTTGGTTGAGCTTTGTGAGGTTCCTGTCAGACCATTTCTTCAGTCTGTGCAGGTCCCTCTGGATGGCAGCACACCCACCTGGTATGACAAGCGTTCCTCCTAGTTCTGTATCATCAGCAAACTTGCTGATATATACCATCCTCCAGATCATTAATGAAGATGTCAAGCACTACTGGAGCCAGCACTGACCCCTGATGGTTTTGTGCAATTCAAACTTGGAATCCCTTCAGTGGTTTCAATCACAAGCTAAAATTATCCCATCTATGCACTGTGCATAGAGCAAACTGCTGAAATTTGGTCCAGCTTTGAGCAGGGGCCTGGAACTAAACCTTCAACAGGTATCTCCAGCCCAAAGCACACTGATTCTCTTCACAGTGCTGAAAAACAGACTCTCAGCTCTGTCTCTAGATTGTTAAAGCCTCAGCCACTTGTGTGTTCCCATACCATTGTTTCCCCATGTTTCTCCCCAGTAACTTTACTTGATTTCGTATCTTGCATTGCTGCCCTTTAGATATGCCTTTGCTACAATGCAGTCATTCACTTGCTGAGTAAAAGCAGCTCATCGAGTTGTATGGATGTAACACTCCCAGCAAGTACCTTAAGATTTCTACATAAAATAGGGTTCACCCTCAATGCACAGATAATTGGAGACAGGGATAACAAGAGAAAGAGCAGGAAGATAAAAATGTTACCCAAGAACAAACAGAAACCTCAGATAACTTTCCAACTTTTCATGCTTCTCCAATGTCCCAGTTTGTGGTCAAACATCTAAGTCCTTCTTTATTTGCTTTTAAACCTCTAAGATTTTCTGCAGAAAGAGATTGCAACAACCCATTGTTAAAGTTACTAACATTTTACATCAACATTGTCATCAGCTACGTAACTGGAAAAAACATTCACCCCAAAGTAGACAACCTGCATGGAAAATGTAAGCATAAATGGTTGAAGTTCAATAAAGATTCAACTAAGGAATAATGACAAACCCGAGAGCAGATGCAGCATTCCACATGTGCTAGACATCTTCTAGCCAATTCTGGAGAAACTCCAGTGCAATCACACTTCTCAGTTTTCTGCTTGAGTTTGATTATCAACAAGAGGAAAGGGTACTTCTAATCTCAGGAGTATTTGCATTATCTCCATCAAAGTCTATCAAAATGCAAGTTCACTTATGCCTGGTAACACTTGACAGTAATGGACAAGTTGTCTAAAGACCACTTTTTAAATTAGATCTATGCTACATCCCCTCCTGGCTCCTACCTGTGACAAGACTGCCTCTGAAGCACTTCCACAAACCCAAGAAAATGCATCCCTATGAAGAGCAGTAGTAGTTATTCACTCTGCCATAACAGCCACTTTAGCCAGGGGAGACCTTATCGCTCTGTACAAGTACCTGAAAGGAGGGTGTAGAGAGGTGGGGGTCGGTCTCTTCTCCCAAGTTACAGATGATAGGACAAGGGGTAACGGCTTCAAGTTGCACCAGGGGAAGTTCAGGTTGGATATTAGGAAACATTTCCTTACTGAAAGGGTTATCCAGCATTGGAATGGGCTGCCCAGGGAGGTGGTGGAGTCACCATCCCTGGAGGTATTTAAGAAACGTGTAGACATGGTTCTTCAGGGCATGCTCTAGTGCCCAAGATTACTGGTTTGTGGTGGGGTGTTTTGTTTTGTGTTTTTTGTGTGTTTTGTTTTGTGTTTTTTGTGTGTTTTGTTTTGTGTTTTTTGTGTGTTTTGTTTTGTGTTTTTTGTGTGTTTTGTTTTGTGTTTTTTGTGTGTTTTGTTTTGTGTTTTTTGTGTGTTTTGTTTTGTGTTTTTTGTGTGTTTTGTTTTGTGTTTTTTGTGTGTTTTGTTTTGTGTTTTTTGTGTGTTTTGTTTTGTGTTTTTTGTGTGTTTTGTTTTGTGTTTTTTGTGTGTTTTGTTTTGTGTTTTTTGTGTGTTTTGTTTTGTGTTTTTTGTGTGTTTTGTTTTGTGTTTTTTGTGTGTTTTGTTTTGTGTTTTTTGTGTGTTTTGTTTTGTGTTTTTTGTGTGTTTTGTTTTGTGTTTTTTGTGTGTTTTGTTTTGTGTTTTTTGTGTGTTTTGTTTTGTGTTTTTTGTGTGTTTTGTTTTGTTGGTTGGACTTGATGATCTCTGAGGTCCCTTCCAACCACTACAATTCTGTGATTCTGTGATTCTGTTGATAGTGGAAAATATAAGACAGTTCAAAGGAAAACACAGCCTCACCAATAAGCTAAAAGGTGAAAAGAAGATGACAGAAGACAAGCAGAGCAGACAGAGAAGGGTAAGCCTGGACACAAATCAGGGACTGAGCAGCAAGGGAGGGACAAAGGAATAAACCAGAATGACAAGACAATTAAATAGGGCCAAAAGAAATAGGATTGTTATTTTCTTAAGAACAAAACATCACAATTACTACACCATAATAGATTATTAACCCCCCCCAAAAAAAAAATCAAAATGACTTCACAGGAAAAAAACCAAACAAGTCAAACATTGGCTATGTGGAGGTTTTTGCTTAGGTTTGGAAGCCACGTTCAGAAAGCCTTGCACAAGTACTTCAGGAAATTTGAGTTTTATGTATCTGTGCAAACGGAATTTCCTCCTTGTTTGCATATACATTAAGCTAAGGCTATTAATTACTTCTAGTTACATTCAGGTGTTTTATTACATTTATATGTTTCTGAAAGTCTTGGGTTTCACTCAGCAGACAAGGCACAATGGGCCCAATTACATCCAAATACTGCATGAATGCAGACTTCATTATTTCTTCATTGACTGTAGTAACTTACAGACAATTAAATTTTTTAAAGAGCTAAAACCAGCAACGTTTACCAATTAAATGACATGCACTACCCTTCCCACTTGCACCTTGGAACTAAGGCAATGAACAACTGACCACAGATGCCTTCAAGAAAGTGATATACATTAAGTGCTATAATTAGAATTGCCACTGACAACTGTTACAAGAACAAAGGAGACTCAAACCGGAACATGACACCGTAAGTCCGGTTTTGTGGACCAGGCAAATAAAGCAGCAAGAGAGAAACAATCTAAGAGATTTACCAAACATTTCCTAGTAACTCTGGGGCAATGTTCAGTGCAAGTCACCAAAGACTGAATTTGACTTCCATAACTTAAAGCCATTCTATTGCCTCTCCTCAGTCCTACGATAAATTTACAGTAACACCTCTACTTGGTGTTCAAATTAAAATAGTGATCAACAACAAACAGTGAGAATTATTTAGAGAAAAAAATGTAAAACCTTTCATTCTTTTTTTAAGGTTTGAAGACATAGTAGGAAAACTGAGATCAAATTGATTGTGCTTAAATAAGGCATTTTCCAGGTTCTGCAGGGTTGGCTTGCCAGCTTTTTTCAGCACGTTCAGAAAGCTCCTATCGTTATTAAACTAGAACCATCTATTTAGAAATACAGTTAAAACAGTAAATCCACTGTCACAGGCCTTACTAACCAGTGATTCAGAATTACAAGATGTGTTATGAATGCCATAAACCCCCCCAAAACAGCTTTAGCTTTGTTCTCTCTTTTTTTACTTTTCCCCTGATTTCACAAGACTTCTGTTCCACTCTTTGCATGTCCTTAGAACAGAAGTTAATAAGAATCATTAAATAACTCTTTTAGTAGACTGCTAAAATAGAAAAATTTACTCCCCGGTTTCCTGAACAACACTTTAGCCAACACTATAAATATTTTTTCCATATTAGCACATCATACACATTGTCTTCCATTTCGGATATAGCTATATGCTTAGTTTTACTTCTGAAAGTTCATTTTAGTTGTCCACAAAACTATACAACTTCAGATGGTTTCAAAGTCAGTATATTAGATAATCTCCAGTAGCGAACTCTTTCTGTGGCTGAAGAGCCTAAATCCAAGCAATGAAAGGTCTTAGTCAAGGTTCCGAGTTGAATATAAAGGATAGCAACTCAGGTCAAATATCACAGCCTTACTATGCAGAGTAATATACACAGGCTGCACTTCATCTAATTACTAGCTATGAAAAAAACCTCCTATTTGGTTCATGTTTATTGCATTTACTTCACTGACTCAGTATTACTGAGAGCACACCAAACCAAGACTCATTTCATAGTCACATACATTAGAGAATTTATAAAGATCGGCCTTTTGACTTAACAGTGTTGCTATTTGCATTTCATTGCTTCAGCCCACCTCTTTGTTTTTAAGTAGTATGAAATCAAACCATCCTACTATACTACTTATTTGTAAATCAAAACCATTCAAAGTGGGGAGGGAAGAGCATTGGGGGAAGATGTGGCAAGAATCAAGTTTTACAAAAAGAACAGACATTCTTCCTCAACTGAAACTTTGTACAGTACCTTAGACATCCAAACCCCACATCTTTTAAAGCAATTACAGCACAAACCAACACAGTTGAAATGTTGTCAAGACCTTAACCTTGACAACTGCTGACAACAATTCGAGATAAAAAAAAAAATATCTTATTTTCTTGAATAATCCCATTCATCTACTTAATTCACACTTGTCCCAAGTATTTTGCTAAATGAAACATCTACAATACCAACGGGGAGGACTGCCCAGGCCACAACAGCTTTGCTGACATGTCCCAACATTATTTGAGTACTCGCAGTGGCACAGATCAGTCCTTCCAACTCACCAGTTCAGCACTGCTAGATGCAGTGCAGATCACAGACAAAAAAACCCTAATCCAATTACTTTAAAAAAGTGTAAACCATACTGTCCACAAAGAGAAAACACGAAGATGAATTAGTTTCATCTTTATTCATTTCCTGTACCAGGTACAGTAAGTAGTTTTCAGTACATGACAAGTATCACATCATTCTACTCTAATACTACATCTTCTCACTGACATCCAAAGGAGCTCCTGTCTATAAGTACAGGCCTCCCATCATTATCTCAGTGGTCTAGGAAAGGGTGTGGTATGCTGTGCCCACTATCTAGGACAAAACTGTCTCTCTGAGGGACACTAGTAACACTGTCCAACCACCAGAGTCTTCAGGCCATGGCATTAACAAACATCTATCCGGTGTCCCTTCACCATAAATGCACTCCAACAGTCCAAGCAAACACAGTTGGTTACCTCCTCCTGCTAAATTCCCTTCACAGGGGTATCTTTCTTGCAGGACCAGGCCATTCCTCCACAGACCACTCTACTAGACAACCCCATAGCCCTCCTCCCTTGCACAGGGTGGTGCTTACACGTGGCACAGGGTGCAAACTCACCAGAACAGCACTGTCTCCAGTCATCAACTACATCCCACCAGCTCCAGTTTCCCAGCACCACCACAGCCACTGCAAGGACATCTCCCTGGGATGGCTGCTGTAGGTGTCCAGCATTTCTTTAACTTCACTACAGGCAGAGGGCAGCTGCATGATCACACTATGGGGAGCAGTGGTCCTGTTTCCACAGATCTGCTAGATCACTCTAACTGTGGCAGCTTCTCCACAACAGCCTGCCAACCCAGCACAGCTTGTAATTTGGTCACTTCCAACCAAGGGCCACCTTTAAGCGCTCAACAGTAAACATTCCTGTTACCACCACTCCATTACTCTGATAAAGACAGTCAGCTCCCAGCTCTGGACCTGCCAAGGTGGCATCTCAAGAGCCCTGCTGGAAGCACTCTCTTCTCCAGCAGTCTCACAGGCTGGGACAAGACCACCCCAATTCATATCCATTCCCTTTGCAACTGGCAAGTTTTCCACCTGACAACATATTGTTTGCATTAACTCCCCCGTACACAATACATACTCTTGCAATGCAAATCCCCAACAACAAAAAAAACCCAACTCCTTTCAAGTTTCACACCCCTGCAGGTGTGAAACTTCCAGCCCCAGGCCACACCAGGTCCAGCTGCTACCTGCAGTCCCCACCAATTACTGTCACGGGCAAAACAGTCTCAACTCAGGGAATTCTACTTAAATTATTGCCAATTTAACCAGCAATTAATTACCGATTTGGTTATTCAGAAAAAAAGAGAAATAATGAAACTTTTAGGGAAGAACCTTCAGTCCTCCTCCTTCAGGCTCAGCTTCAGTCAGAGACCTTTCCTCCCCACCTTTCTACCTGAACTGCTCTTGTTTTCACTGCTCCTGACGCTTGGTCCCTCCCAAGCCCTTCAGCGAGGCGACGCAGGAGGCGAGGGTCAGTGTGTAATGGTTTTTCTGCCACGCCTTGCTTCTTACTCATTTTCCACCACTGCTGGTTGCGTCTTAACTGTTACCATGCTCCAGCAGGTGCATCTGCTCTTGTGTCACTTACCTACAGGTTGCAATCCCTTGGCAGTCTCTGTCCCAGTATAGGTCTGCCATGGGCTGCAGTCTCCTCAGGGTGTCCCCACCCCATCATAGGCTGCCCACGGGTCACAGTGCCTTCAGGGTTATGCATACTTGCTCTGGCATGGCTTACCTGCAGCCCACAGCCCATTCAGGAGTGTTCCTGCTCCAGTGCAGCCTCCACTTGAGGGTGTAGCTCCTGTGGCAAGGACTGCCCAACAATGCCCCCTTCCTCTGGCTCTCCTCTATTCTATCCTCACTTCTCATCCTTTTTTCCTCCTGTTTGTCCTCTCATATGTCTTCCCCCATATCACCATTTGTGTCTCCTGCCTCTTGCAGCTGCCACTCTTTCTTAAAAGATTTATGAGCAGCAGCAGCACCGCACATGATTATCTGATAGGTTGAGGTTTTAGCATGCAATGGGTTCTTTTCGTCAGCTTCAAAGCGGCCCAGAATCAGCTGTGACCGCAGTAGTCCATGGCCTCTTCCCCCACCAGGCACCCTTGCAGCTTCCCAGTACAGAAATCCCACCGCTTGTGCCCAAGAAAACCTATACAGCTACTTGTCAAGAAAGAAGGTAATTATTCAAGTAAATATAAGATCTTAAGACAACTGAAATACAGTACAGAAAAATACTCAGAGCTTATAAGTGATTTCTTATAAAAAAAAGAGCAAGGCAACCATGACCAAGGGCAGCAGAAGCAAATCTCTAGCACCCAAGAGTTTAAGAGGTTGCCTTCAACAAGGGCTGGTGTTTATCACAGATAAATATCAGATGCACATGGAACAGCAAAAAAGGAGACCGGATAGGGCACAAGTAAAAGCAAACGGAAACTCAAGATATTTTCTGAACCCTGTAGTGATACAACAGCAGCCTTTTATTTAAGAGAGTAAAAACACAGTCTTCTACAGAAAGAGAAGTGTGTTCTTAATCCTTTCCCCACATACCCATGGTCAACTCGCCTGCCACGCTGAAGTGGGAATCTGCTTTGTTTGTCAGCCACCAAAACAAACACTCCTCATAAACCTTTGAAGCATTTTTCCTTAGAGTTATCCAAGAAGGGTCTGGACACCATATATACTTCTTTTTACTAGTACTACCATTATTTCTGAGGGGGACAAAAAAAAAAAAAAAAGGAGTATTGATAGCTAAAATCCTGTTTGATCAGCAGAGGGTACTGCGCTAGTTGGGTTGTTCTGCTGTACGCTCGTCGCACAGTCAAAAAAAACCCACACATTTTATCACCACTGTGCGTGTTGGCTCTCCCACCATCAGCAGAAAAGCCCAGCTTCACAGGTGCACCAGGAAAACAAACACAACACAAACCCCAAGCCCTCCCTATCAGTGCTAAAGGCGGTGGGGTGAAAACACAAGCCTAAAGAGAAGGGGTTCTCCCCCCGAGGAGCGATGGCAGGGGACATGGCCCCTCACAACAGCCGGGATGCGCACCGGGCCCCACAGGAGACACCGGCCCGCAGGTGAAATCCCCACAGCCCCGTTCCTGGGCCCGGGGGGGGCTCCCCGGTGCCTGACACCCCCGGGGGGGAGGCGGTGTGGTGGCGGGGGACGAGGCCCGCTGCCCCGCTCCTCAGCGGCGCGATGGCGGGTGGAGGGGGCGAGGGAACAACACACCGCCGCCATCCCCCCTCCCTGCCTCCTTCCCTCCCCTCCCCGCCGCCATTCCCCCACCGCCCGCGCTTACGTGTAGATGATGGACATGAAGTGCATGAGCCAGAGCACGACGAAGAGGATAAGCCCGAAGATGGCGAGTCCCTCCAGGGCTAGGGCCAGCACCGCCATCCCCAGGGCGCGGCGGCCCGGGCAGGAGCCGGCGAGGGGAGCGGGAGCGCGAAAGGAGGGAAGGCGGGCGCCTCGGCGGCCTGTCGGCGTGCGGGCGGGCTCTCGAAGTGTCTCCTCCTGCTACTGCTGCTGCTGCTCCTCCACCGGCCCGGCGGCCTCCGCGCACTGAGGAGCCACCGGCCCGGCCTGCCTGCTGCCGCCGCCGCCCCCGCCTTTCTGTCAGGCGCAGGCCCCGCCCGCCCCGCGCTGGCGGCCGGCCCCGGGGAGGCGGGGCGGCCCAGTCACGGGGATGGCGGCGGCGGCGTGCTTAGATCCGTTACCGCGCCTCCCCCGCCCCGGGCAGGGCCCGGCCCGGCCTCTCGCTCCGCCGCCGGCTGCGTGACCTTGGGGGGTGGCCCACCTTGGGCCGGGCCGGTGGCACCGGGCGGCGGTGGCGACGGGCGGTCGCCAAGGAGGGTGCGATGGCGGCGGAGGCGCTCGGTGTTTGCCCTCAGGCGTTGCCGGTGGCTTTTAACAACGCCCCATGCCCCGCCAAGGCCCTGAGGTGGCCACGGCCCTCCATCCGCAGCGGGGGATCTGAGGGCCGCCCGGTGTTGCCGAGCTGACCCAGCTCAGGTGGGCCCGTAGGGCTGTGAAGCCGCTGATATTTGTTTTTTTATTGACTGTTTTGGGATCTGAAAGCTTTCCCGGTGACCTCGGGTGGCTGTGGGGTGGGATTGCTGTTGCCAGCAGAGGGGTGCCCCTGGAAGTCCCTGGTGGTGCTGGGCCTCCCTCAGCCCGGCCATGGCCGTGGCCACGCTGCAGCCACCTGCAGCCAACCCCGCCGTGGGGAAGCAGCCTGGCAGCCCCAACTAGACCAGGCTGCCCAGGGCCTCATCGAGCCTCACCTGGAATATCTCCAGGGATGGGGCCTCAACCACCTCCCTGAGCAACCTGTTCCAGTGCTCCACCACCCTCACAGTAAAGAACTTTCTCCTGATCTCCAATCTAAATCTGCTCCCCTCCAGCTTAAAGCTATTGCCCCTCACGGAATCACAGAATTGTCAGAGTTGGAGGGGACCTCTACAGACCATCCAGTCCAAATCCCCTGCTAAAGCAGGGTTGCCCAGAGCACATCACTCAGAGCTGCATCCAGGCAGGGCTTGAGGATCTCCAGGGAAGGGGACTCCACACCCTCCCTGGGCAGCCTGTTCCAGGACTCCGTCACCCTCACCATAAAGAAGTTTTTCCTCATATTTGAGTGGAACTTCCCATGTTCCAGCTTGAGCCCATTGCCCCTCGTCCTGTCACTGGGAACCACTGAAAAGAGTCTGGCTCCCTCCTCCTTCAACCCACCCTTTAGATACTTGTAAACATAGATAAGGTCTCCCCTCAGCCTTCTCTTCTCCAGGCTAAAGAGCCCCAGCTCTTTGAGCCTTTCCTCATAAGGGAGGTGCTCCAATCCCTCAGTCATCTTTGTTGCCCTACGCTGGACTCTCTCCAGCAGTTCCCTGTCCCTCTAGAACTGGGGAGCCCAGAACTGGACGCAGGATTCCAGTTGTGGCCTCACCAATGCAGAGTAGAGAGGGAGAATGACCTCCCTCGACCTACTGGCCACACTCTTCCCTACTCAGCCCAGGATTCCATTGGCCCTCTTGGCAACAAGGGCACATTGCTGGCTCATGGAGAGTTTCCTGGTGGATAGCAATTTGAGGGGATTCGTATGAAGAATCTTCCCAGTGCTTCTGTTCAGCTTTTACCGTTTACACTGGCGTTTTGGATCTGGGGTCAGAAACGTCAAAATTGCCTCTTCTGCTTATTGTGTAATAGGCAAACACACATTGCATTAACTGTTTTAAATTTAACTCCATTAATCTGGGGTGTGCTGCCCAAAGACAAAATTACTTGAGGGCCTTTGGCAGCATACTGCGTTTGCCAGATGCGGGGAATTTCTACTCTGAAAGAAGCACAGCCATACATAAGAGATTACAGTTACTTGCACATGAGAAGGTACATGCTTTCCTCAGGACTCTTGACCAGTAACACAAGCTGAACTTTGCATAAACTGAATTTTGCAGTGTATGCATGCTCGCTAATAGATTATTTTCTTCCACAGCTTTCAATTATTAATGCAGATGAAAAAGCATTTTTAAATTCTGCTTAAGAACTCAGTCATGGTTTTTTTAAAACACTCTAGTCACCATAATGATTTGAAGCTGTAGAAGAATTAAGTTTCAAGATAGCTCTAATTGTGCAGGAGAAGGTAGGATGTAGAGATTTAAAGGCAACTTACTGTGAGTAAAGCTAGGATCTTGTATGGTGTGGCAAGAAACTGACTAAATCTAAATTAAAAGCACAATTTAAAATGGAAAAGGTAAGAACAGGTAAGGCATCAGTCCATCCTAGAGCCAGCACTGCCTGTGTGGTCTGTTAATTCTTGCTTAATGTTAATTCCCACATAAATCATGGTGGCCAGCAATGTACCTTTACACTAGCTTCAGTGTTGTCTTGGTAAAACTTCCTTAAATTTTAAAGGAAAACAAGTTACCTTAATTTTCAAATTCCCCTATCAGAGATTGTTCCCATATCTCATTTGTAACTGAAAGTGGCAGTCAGTTTTTCATTTTTCTATTTGTTCCTGCAGTTAGAGTCTAACAATCACACTTATATTGACTTAAGATTGCCTTAGTGAGCTTTCTGTATATTTTTTTAGCCATGATTTGATTTGTCATGCTCAATGTTGGCAGTATCACAAGGATAGTCTACCCAGAGAATTATGAGCTGATACATATGAATTATTAAGAGTACAGCCGATATAACCCTTACCTGGTTGGGTTGGATTGCATCTCTCTTCCAGGGCAGAAACAGCCTGTGCAAAACATTAACCTGCACTAAAATACAGTGAATTTAGGGAGATTGAGGGCCTGTCTTTATTAGTCAGTTGAGCAAATAAGCACAGTTCATTAGACTTTTTCTAGTTTTGAAGAAGTATTGAGCTGAAGCAGTTAAGCTTATTCTTTGTCCTAGAAGGTGTTTGCCTGTGAGATTATGTTGAAAGGCTGCTTATTTTGCAATAGCTAGGGTCAATGTCTCCATGCAAACAAACTTTGCGAGGCTTCTTCATAAATAAAATAAATAAAGATTATTTAACTTGCTACTGACTCCTATACTTCAGCAAACCATACCAATGAAGGAGCAGTCCTCAAACAACATTATGCGGAAAAATACCAAGCTGGCATAAAAAACTTTGTTTTAGCAAAGATACTTCTTTCTGCCATCCTCTCTGGGACAGCATTCTGTCCTGCTGGCTTTGTTGTATGGGGAGAAAGAACTTCTTTCTCGTGGGGGGTTTCAGGTAAAAAGCTGCAGCACCCAAACTCAGGTCCACATCTGGTTTAAAGTAGGAGGCTCAGATATACTTTCAGGAGATTCTTTGGGAGTGTGGTGGAGGAAAGTCAGTAAGAGCTTTGACCTGAGTAACTGCTCTAGTCAAACCCTGTCACATGGGTAATTTAAGCAGATATATTAACCTTAGTGGGGGAGCAAAGGAGTCTGCCTCCAAGGCCAAACAGGATGTTGGATATGTGTAAGTAACCTTTTATTAAAATACCTTTTTTGTTCCTTTTCTTTGAATAAAATCAAATAAATGTTTGTTGTTATACAAATGTTTTATCTTGCAGCTTCCTCTTGTTTAATTCTCTTTTGTTTAGATTATAAAAAAAAAAGTATGCATTCATTAGTTGGATTTCATATATAGAAATGTATGCGATTGCTCTCTGCCTGTTAGTCTCCCTGCCTAAATGATTTCAGAACTTTATTCACGTTTTAGAGCACTTGTAAATATTGAGGAGAAGCCTATCTAGTTGCGGGGGGAGAGAGACCCAGCTTATCGCACAACTCTGCCAGTATTCTTTTTATTTGGCAGTAACAAGCTATCTAATCAGCATATGTAAAGTGGCCCCTGAGGTCTAACAATTGCAGCTCTAGGCTAGCTGTGGCACAGGCTGTTTCTTGTCTGGTAGATTGTCTAAAAAAATCAAACACAGAAAAATAAGACACCAGAGCTCTTACAAATGCCCAAGAATGGAAAAAATTAAACCTACAGCTTGCAGAAAGTCCTCGAAGTACAAATCTGTGAGGAATGAGGCTTCATTACATTTGATCTTCAGAAATCTTTTTGTAAGAGAATATGAAGGCGCTTTTTAAAAAAAATAATATTCTCAGACAGTATTGTAATATCCATGCAAATGTTTCAGTTACATGGTATTTTTCTTGAGAAACTGGTCCAAGTCTACACCAACCTATAAACCTCCTCCCAAGAACTGCTGTTGAAAGCAGTTATGCTTCTGCAGTCAGCATTAAACTGTGAAATACTTAAAGAAAAATTAGATTTAGAAAATCAAAGTAAATAACTTCACAGAGCTACAGAATAGTTGAGTTTGGAAGAGGCCCCTGAAAGTCACCTATTCCAACCTGCTACTCAATCAGGGTCAACTCCAGCAGTTTGCCCAATTTGGAGTCTGTCCCCATCTTATTCACTCCTCCTCAGCCAGGTATTTGTACACACTCCGGAGCCTTCTCTTCTCCAGGTTGAAGAATCCTAACTCTCTCAGCCTGCCTTCCTATGGGGGATGTTCCAGTCCCTCTGTCATCTTTGTCACCCTAAGCTGGACTTGCTTCACTATGTCCTCTCCTGTAGTGGCAACCATGTACTAATTCAAACCAGGATGCTCTCTGCCTTCTTTGTCGCAAGGGCACATTTCTGCTTGTGGTCAGCTTTGTGTCCACCAGTACCTCTGGACACTCCTCTGCAAATCTGCTGTCCAGAGAGTTGGCCCTCGGTGTACACTGGTGCCTGGGATTGTTCCTCCCCAGATGTAGGACTTGGCATTTCCCTGTATTGAACTACGTGTGGTTCTTGTTAGACCGCTTCTCCAGGCTATCAAAATCCCTCTGAATGGCAGTCCACCCACGTGGACATCAGCCATTCCTCCCAGTTCTCTATCATGTGGAAACTTTCTGAAGGTGCACCCTGTCATTCATGGGGATGTCAAACAGCATTGGCCCCACTATTGACCCCTGGTGCACTCCAAGTGACTGGACTCCAGCTGGACTTCTTGCCACTGATCACAAGGCTTGGAGCCTGGCTGTTCACCCAACTTTCTGTTACCATACCCTTACCTAGTTCATTCCTTGTCAGCTTGTCTATGGTCTTATGATGGAAGACGGTGTTGAAAGCCTTGCTAAAATCCATATTCAAGACATCCAGATATCACCTCTTGTTCAGCAAAGGTCACAGGGGGCTATCAGGTTGGTTAAGTGTGATTCCCCCTGCATAAATCCACGTTGACTACTCCCAATCACCTTTTTGTTCTTCATACATTTAGAAATTGTTTCTAGGATTAGTTGATCCATACCTCCCCAGGGACTGAGGTGAGGTTAATAAGCCTGTGGTTCCCTGACTATAGCTTCTTCCTCTTCTGGAAAACAGGAGGGACATTTCCTTTCTCCTAGTCCTCAGGAATGTCCCTTGTTCTGCCTTACCTTTCAAAGACAATCAGAAATGGCCTCATGATGATGTCAGGCAGTTCCCTGAGCCCTTGTGTGCATCCAGTCAGATCCAATGGTCTGTGTCCAGTTCAGTTCAGTGTTCCCGAGCATCATCCTCCTCTGCTGAAGATAGGCACTGAGTGCATCAGTATTCTCCATGTCCTTTGTCACCAGGTATCCTCCCACCTTTCAGCAGTGGTCCCACATTTTCTATGGTTTTCCTTTTGCTGCAGTGTACCTGTAGAAGCTTTTGCACTGCCCTTCACATTCCTCATCATATTCAACCCCAGATGGACTGTGGCTTTCCCTATGTGCTCAGAGTGTGTCTGTATTCCTCCTGGGTTCCTGTCCTGCTCCTACTTCCCTTAAGATTCCTTTTTATGTTTGATTTCGGTCAGGAGACCTTGCTCACCCATGCAGGGATTTTCAACTTTTTTCCTTCATATTCTCTGAATATCTACCATTTCTTTACTGCTTTTCCCTGTCTCTGAAGTTCTTACTCTTCACTCTGGAGGCCCATTAGAGCTCAATCTTCCTTGCATATTAATGTCTCTTTCTCCTGCTTTTCCCAGTTGTCTTGTCCTTTTGTTTTCTGAGTCTCTTTTTATTCAGGCTTACTCCATCCTTGCTTGTTCCCTAAGCTATGGTCTGCCACACTTCACAGGGGCTTGTTCTCCCAAAAGATGAAAACCCCTCCCTGAATGTGTTTGCTCTATCATGTCCTTTGTTAGATATTCCAGAGTTTCGTTTTTTATTTCCAATTATTAATAAACAAGAACAATGTGGATTTGTTATAAGTAAGTGCCCTTTTCCATTTCCATTTTCATCTGCCTTTTTTTTATGCCTTTACCTTCCCTTATCTCCATTTTTATTGTGAGATTTTCAGGATGAGGATAATCTTTTGAAGGTGAAAAGACATTATTTTTCTAATATACAGACTGCCAAAAAATTGCTGTATCTACACGCTGGTGTTTTCTTTTGCTTTAAAAAAAAAAAAAAAAAAAAAAAAAAAAAAAAGTGATGTCCTATAAGCAAATTACATGCTCCTTCTGGGCAATGTCATGCTATCCTCACCTCCCAGAAAACAAAACCATCTGGCCACAGTATTTCAATTACTGCTGTGCCACAGGCTAAGGAGGGTGGCCGAGACTCTCCCTGTGTGGAGATCTGAGAAAAAGGGATGGCGATCAGGGGTGAGAGCATCTGGTTGAAATGGCTTGATATCTGTGGCATTTTTTAGAGTTGAAGTTTTTCCCATGGGAGAATCCTTCATGGACAATGTTATCTAAGGTACAAAAGGAAAGAAAGAAAGAGTGTGTGTGTATATATATGTATATATTTGTACACTGAGGGTTATTTCTAAAGCTATAAATTCTCTCACTTTTGAGGGGCTACCTTTGTTTCAGAAATCATCTCTGTGTTCCAGTGTTTAAAAGTTACCCCTCTAAGAAATATTTAGCAAGCAGCTTCCCTTTAAGAACTAAATCTATTTGCAGGTACATCCGTCGGATTTTACATGCTGAGCAGAATACATGCCAAAATACAGTTGTTTTTTTTATGACCAAAAAATACATTAGAGAAATACTAAATAAAAACATAAAGAGGGAAATAGAAGATAATCAGGTTTTAAAATGTGCAAAATTTCGCTCTGTTTAGATGTTTCAAATTTTTTTTTTTCACTATTAGTTCTGAGGATAAACATGGATTTTTTTGCATGTACCTTCAAAAAAATTTTTATTGTTCATTGTCCAGTCAGATACACTATGCATGGACTTTTTACTCTGACTATAATTTATTCTTATATTCATGGTGCTTTATTGACATCATCTCATAATGGTTAATGTCCTGTATGGAAAATTCAGTTTTATAAGGATAAGGAGAAGAATCAAACAAAATTGCAAAATGATTAGATAGGTAAATCTTGCATGACTTTTGGAAGACCCAGCACTCATTCGGAGAATTTCCATCAATACAAATATTCTTGCAAATAAAAACCTCGCATAAATAAATGCTGAGTGCAAGTTAAAAAGGATACTGCCAGTAGAAAGATATAGTCAAGTTTCTCTTTTTGAATGTTGGATCCAAGCGGATGCTCCCAGCTCTTAGCACCTAGCAATCCTTTTTGCTGAGAAACTGTTGCCTTCTTGTTAACCCAGGCAAGGGCAGTCAAGACGATGATTTCAAAGTCTTGGTGGATTCAGTAAAGGGAAAGCTGTTCAGAGAGTTAGGAACCAAAGGCATCCAGCAAGGGCTAGAACTGGGGGTCTAGAACTCTGCTATGGGAGCAACAGAACAGAAATTGGGCTCAGAGGGCCCCCTTGGGCTAGAGGACCAAAAATATTAATGCAATTTTAGGCTGAGAGCAAGAGCCGGTAACAGTGAGGTCAAGGGAAAACACAATAGGGGGAACAGAGTCCGTCCAGCAGAAGTGCACTAAGCATTTCCTGACTGAATGTGACACTAGATTTAAAATTGTTTGATGCTTCCATCAGGAAATGTTTTACGATTGTATCAACAAATATTTGATGCTCCAAGAATATGAATGGATACAACTAATACAGCTAGATGTATCTGTAGATACCGACACTGAAATTAGCCCTTAAGCAGCGGCTGATGCACTCCCGAGCCACAACACTGGACACCTATGGCACAAAAATGGTGGGGAGGGTGGGAGGTGGTTCCTGAGTTCTGAGGAAGCAGATCCAGGAGCAGCTGAAAAACCCCCAGCCCTTTCTCACTATTACGGCCATGAGAACCTGGAAGCAAAACTGTTGTGGCCAGGTGGGTGAGCAAAATCATAAAGATGTTTTGGTCCTTACTTATCAAAGCACCCCAGGATTAGGGGAGTGGAGGAAACGTGCTTTAGAAAGGTATCTGGCTTAGAAATCAGGTTCAGCCCCACCTGGAAGCGGAATGCTTGGCAATTTCTGCAGTCCACAGTTAACACATCGATTACAAGATATCTCTTGTGATTGAATATAGTCATCAAGACATCTCATGGGGCTTCCTACTCATGTCTCAAGGGCTAGAATTACAGCATGCTCCACTAGCTTCGTCAGAGGCATCCCTAAGGAATGTCTCTTTCCCAAGCGCCTGTGAGGATACTAAGTCTTTCCACACCACTGCACAGTTGCCAAGCGTTCAGGAATCACTCTGCACTCCCCTATGGAGTGCTGAGGTCTCCTTCCTGCTCTCGGTGAGTATCTGCAATCTCCCAGAATCTGAGTGGACGTGCAGACTGAAGATGGAAAGGCAGGTTATGTACACGAGGAGCCAGCACTCCCTGGGACGTCCATTCCCCCTGGTATGCTTCAAGTCACAGACCAGAGCAGTGATAGACAGGGGTGGCTTGACCTGGGTGCTGCTGAAAGAAGCTGAGGACAGTGTAGCCTAAGGATAAAAATACACTACTAAAATTGTTAGAGGAAAGCTCATCTGGCTTTTTCAGACTGCTTTTTATAAAAAAAAGAACTGTTTTAATGGCTATTACTTAAGTGTTTTAGAAACAGTTGTTTCTAAATAGTTGCTAACACAATATTTCAATCAATCAAGTATGAATGATTCCAGAGTTGCTCACTTAGCTTTTACTGCTGCTTCTCCATTTTACCACTTCGCTTTCTGACATCTCAGTTTCTTTATTTTGTGAAACCAAGCTTAAAAATAGAGCTCTGCTCACAGGAACATGGTAAAAGCCACTGTGCAAATTATATTTCACCACAACCCTGAGCAAGGTTTCTGACTCTTTCTCAGGAGCACCTCTGTTAACCATGTCAAATATAGGTACACATCCTGCACAAGCAGTACCTGCATTTCTGTACCTGCTGTTTAAAAGAGTTGCAAGTAACAGGCCCCTGTACCTAAGAATCTCCGCTGTCCCAGAATGTGTATATATAGCCACTCTTTTGTTGTGGGCTCCCAGTTGCACAGCCATTTTCACAATTAGGCCCTGAACTGGGCAAGGCTAATGGGTCGTTATGACCTGGGTAGCCACTGCTGCACAGCTGGGAGGTGCAGAGTGTGAAGAACAGAGACTGGCTGAAACAGTGGGGAGTCCTTCACGCAGAGAGTTTCAAGTCGGCGCCTCGAATGTTCTCACCACGCTCACCCGGATCACAGGGATCATTTATTCTGAGCTGTGCCCGTTTTCCACAGTAGTTACAGGCTCTGGCTTTGTACAGGGACAAGCATCCAGTTAGAAGCAATGGCAAGGGGTAACTAACATGGGGACCTGGTGTGTCCGAGCTGCCGAGTTTCATGCGATGTCTTTGTGGTCCTTTGTATTTCTGGTGTGGTTATTTAATTACCACTCTCTCAGCGAAGCAGCTGTTAAGTGGCTCAGAAGACTAATATACATTGAGTCTAGACAGGCACAGTTTGAAACCAGAATTTTCAGTTTCCATCTAGATAACCGATGCTATCTGAGTTTCTGTTTCTGAAATTATTCAGCTTTTCCATAGCATTTTTAGATTTTTTGTAAATGAAAGATCATCCTTAGTTGTTGCATCTTGCTTGACATGAGTTACTCCTTAAGAAAGTGGGGAAGGCTGATGGGGAAATTAGAAAGTTTCAATTACCATTTAAGCCCATTACATAAGCACTACAGTTTAATGCTCTTCTAAATCTCTTTGCAAGGGAATGTTCTTATAATTAAGCGCACAGCAGGTGAGAGAGAAGGCTGAGCTTTGATGCATTACGAAGGAGGCAGCTCTGAGAAAAGTCTGAGAACTGATTTTTAAATAGTGATTTTATAAAATTCTATGTACATTTTCCTTTCCCTAAGCAGAGCATATTTTTGTTTCTTTATTGTAAATATTAAGTTCTTAGGTGCTGTGTGAGTTGGGTGCATACTGGGGACTACTAGTTAGAAGAGATGTGGGATTACTAGAGCTTTTAGCATCATGGTCTTTTCATGTAGTGACTTTTTTTTTTTTTTGGTTGGTTGGTTGGTTGGTTGGTTGGGTTTTTGTTGGGTTTTTTTTTGGTTTGAATCTATTTTTTTTAAGGTTGGACTCGATGATTGGAGATCCCTTCCAACCATGGTGATTCTGTGATTCTGTGACTTCTTTTATTCGGGAGTGTTTCTCCCAGTTCAGATCTGAATTTGATTTGGTGCGGATGAAAGGCAGAATGGTGTCCAGAATTATGTCCCTGAAATGGAATAGATGCTCACCTGCTTCTGGAATCAACTGCCCATCAATGTCGGTCATCAGGCATGCTGACGTGTAAGAACAGAGTCTTGCCAGGAGCAGAAGTAAAAGCAGCTGGTTGATGTTGTGTCAACTTTGGTGATATCAACCTGGACACCAAGGAAGAAACAGTGGGAACAGCTGCAGGATCCACCAAAATTTTGCCTTGTTCAGGAGCATGGTCTGTTTGATACATTTAAAAAGTGAACAAACAGTTCACTCTTTAGTTCTGAGCAATTTCTCCCGCTTTTAGTTTGAGACCTCAACCCAGAGTGTGAAAGCGAAAGCCACAGGGTGAGCACTTGAGTTTGTCCTTCTGCTTGTCTGTCTGTGCCAAAAAGCTCTGTGGTAAACAAAACTGCTCTTGAATGGGCCTTCCCTTGAGTGAGCTTGGAGACGTCGTGGAAGTGTTGGCACCAAGTCTGGAAGACACAGCTGCTGTGCCCTTTGCCTAAGGACAAGAAGTTCAGTCCTTCCCCAGTAGATCATAACTGGGTGGATTACCTGAAATCCAGGGGACAGCTTCATTCCACTTACTCATCATCTTGAGTCATTGTTGCATTGCATCATGTATTCCAGCCCCGTGGTGTCAGTGGAAGGTGTGACAATTAATTTTGACAAGTAGGAAGCAAGTGTCTACAAATTACTGCATCCTCCGAAAGGGGCTATTACAAGATTGTATCTTCTCATCTATTCCTTAGTGACTTGCTCTGGTTTTATTACAATTAAAGGTTCTTTTCAGGCATGTAATTGTGGTAAGTTTGGATATGGAAATACTATATTCTGTTTCTGTTTATCATATCCTTAAGGACCTGGGCATCTGTAGAAACCAGGAGGCACATTGTCTTCAGCTGACTCCATCACAGTTGAATCAAAAATATTTTACATACCCCATCCTAAAACCTAGCCTTTGCCCTTTCTTTTTACCTCTCAAGCAAAAAGAAGTATTACTCAGGCAACAAATATTTCGTGTGTGCACGAGTGCAAACATTAGATATGGCTAAATGGACAGTGTTGCTTGGCAGTCTAAAGATACGAGTTTTCTTGCACATATGTTTGTGTGCTTAGTACAGCCTTATCCTTCCTTTTCATTGGGGTGTGACAGACTCTGTTTCTCAATGCCATGAGAGAGCAGGAGGCTCACCCAAGAGGCTTATATCATATGAACAGGTGTGGCTTCAAAAGAAACTCCAGACTACTTCCAACAGGAACTTACTCGCCACTGAGTCCTTTCACAGTTACCTTCTCATGAGATTGGAGCTGGTAAACAAACTCTCATTGGGCAATAAAGCTATGCATGGAATGAAGTAACCAGTTGAAAAAAACAGACTCCTCTGGCTGGTTCAGACATTCATACGGCAACTTACTCTTTGGTTGGAGGGCTGTGTGGCCAGAGAAGTCGGGATGGATTGACCTCAGTGCTTCTCTCCATCCCTGGGGAATAGGGAGTGGTTGCCAGACCCTTCATGGGGAGCAGACACATTGCACAGGGTCTGAATGCAACTTCCATGACCATCTTTAGGGAAACCTCTTAGTAAGGGCTAAGAGCACAGGCCACTGGTGTCCTACAGGCAGGGTTTGGCACCGTGGTACAAGTCTACCCTCTGGGACACTGGCAGGTGGTATCTGTGTGAGCATCAAGGCTCCGGCAAAAGAACTCACAGCTATTCTGGATCTTCTGCCTACAGGTATTCTACCTGGCATGGAGACAGTTAAATATCCAGGCAGTGTGGGAAAGGTGTGACGATCAAATTCAATTGGTTAAGGAATGTTAAATTATGGTTGTGAATACTTTCACGGCATTTACCTAATTCTGGGGAAAGCAAAATAAATGACTGCTATGTTTCACCATATCTGTTATTATCCTCTGACTTAAAGCACAGTTAACTAAGTCCTGGGTCCAGGGTTTGATAGGATGCTACCATATGTTTGTATGTGCTATTATGCATTAAAACACATGTTTAAGCACACTAGCCGAATCAGTTTTGTTATAATTCTGGAGTAAGCCAAATGAGAATGCAAGTAATAACAGTGTACTCAGAAATGGAAGCCATACAAAACAATAAAGGCATTTTTATATTGGGGTACAAAATCACTTTCTAACACTCTATTAAATTACAGCTTGTTTTAAAATCATGCCCTTCTTAAGAAACCAACTGTTTGCACTGGGCACATCACTGGGTTCTTCTGTTTGTTCCCAGCTGAAAAGCAAATGCAGTTTCAGTGAATGCATCAGTTGACCAGTGAAATTCACCAGAAGTGCATTCTCAGCTTCACAGAACTTTATAAACAGCAAAGCAACTGTTTCAGGACATAGGGAATACTAAATATTTGTTACAACAGACTTAAGTTACCTACTGACGCTGAAGGTTATTGAAGTGTTTTGCTAAATGTTTTCATTAAAAAAGAATATCTTCATTATACCTCCCAAGAAAGCTGCTAACATTGTGTGGTTACTGCTTCGAGCTCCAAAGAACTGAGCCTTGGTTTTAAGAGATAAACATGAAGGATAACTTTCTTCTCTTATGCTGATGTCTGCTCCTTAGTTTAGTATCTAAATATTTCAGCTATTTTCAAATATACATAAGAGATCTCAAGCACTTTCCCCCTTAGTCCCAAAGCTTGCTGCATTTCTCTTACCTTTCTAATTCACCCATTTTACTGGATGGGAGTCTGTCTAACAACCAGCTTTCCCATTCTCATGAAGCACCTGATCTAGCTAATGTACAGAGATTCAGAGGCACTGTAGAACAACAAAGGAAGCAACGTTTAAAAAGCCCCTTCCACCCAAGAACTGTGCTCATATTCAGTGCCAACAGGGCACCAGGAGAGCATCTCCAAAGTAGACAGGTAATATGAGAGGTAATACTGGTGTCACAAATGCCACACATCTTTTTCTGTGCCATACACAGATTACTGTCTATGGATTCAGCTTCTGGTTTACCTGCCCTTAGTATCTGGGATGTCCCTGAGTGAAGTAAGTGCTCCCCAAATTCTTTGCTCTTTTTTGTGTGCTGTACTATCTGTGCTCTCCTCCTCATTCTCTTTTTCATGAACCTCAATCCTTTCACACGTGGATATCAGAGGACAGTGCCCAACTGTATTGGAAGGAACTGTATTGCTACTCCCTGCCCCCCGGCTGTGCTGCCCCACATCTGCCCGGTGGTGGACACCATGCTCTGAATCTGCTCCTCTCTCTCTCCACTCAGAAGATCACTCCCATCTCACAGCTGAAGGAGATCTGTTCCTGGGAAATTGGGCAGAAGTGACCTTGGAATAAAAGGGTATGCCTGCTTTAAAACATGAGATTGAATGCTCCAAAGGTCAGCGAGAGAGACTTGGCGAGTTTGATGTAGATGCCTTGAGCAGTGAGACCAGAATGAGCAGCAAAGTTTTCAAAGAGCTATCTTGATCTTCAGAGCCTAGAGGACTGCACTTCTCCTCAGTGACCCTACTGTCAAAACACCTCTCTTGTTGCCAACGCTCCCTTGTAGGACCTTACATGTGCACTTACCAACATAGCACATAGACTCTTGTGCTCTTGTTATTCACTCTAGCTTGATGCTGAAATTTCCAGCAGTCCAGCTGCTTTGTGCCACGTTCCTGTTCAGTGGCCAAGAGCATGCACTGGCTAAACTTTGTTATATGACCCAGTAATTTTTCCGTTTCAGTCCAACTTAATCTCTCTCACTTCCCATTTGAGATCCCTTTGCGGGCCCTTGATTTTTAAAGAGAGCTAGCTGAGGTGCTCCAGCCTTAGTGATGCAAATTACACTAAAATGAAGTGCATTGTGCCATAGTTAAAATACAGGGTATGAGATTGTCTGCCGTAGGTGTGAGCAAAAAGAAAATCATGGTAGCTGTAAACTCTCCAAGTACTTAGCCCTGGAGGAACAGCTGAAGTCCAAAAAGCCTCCTGGCATATTCCTACATGCTGCAGGTCTGCTTAGACCCTCCCCAGCACATGCAGCTTTCCCAGGTTCCTCACCATCCCCAGACTCTGTCTGCTGCAGAGCAGGGTTTTTGAGGAGGTCAGTGGCTCAGAGGTCTGTGTTCTGAAGTGCCTGCATGGATCCTCTCCTGGCTAGAGACAGGAGTATTTCAAGCCCTTTTGTATCACTTTTGCCTTAGATCTGCTCTAAAGGAGCAAAGACTTCACCCCATCCCACATAGCTGAGAGCAGAAGAGGGATCCCGTACCAAAAGAAGAGGATGGAATGAAAGAGTGGTGAAGTGTGAAAACAAAAACAGACGTTATGATTTTAAAACAAAAATAAAACAAACAAACAAACAGAAACAAAACCAAAGATGTTTGTTGTTCCAGAAGCAGCTTTGGTAGGCAACAGGAAAAGTGGATCAAGCCATCGTAAACTTTGACAGCCACCAGAGTATATTGTAAGAGTCTTGTTCAGAAAAAAATGTGGCAAGATTGTTTGGCAATACAGCCCTTTGCTGTATGGGCTTGGGGCACGTTGTCACTTTTGTAAAGCCCATGTGTGTGTGTGGCTTGCAATAAGCACTGTGTGTGCAGCTCTCACCAAACAGAGAACTGATCACTGCTCTGCAAGCTGGATTTCTCACCGAAATGAATGTGGCCTGCTGGCACAGCAGTGTGCAGGAATGTTTGGCCCACAGAATTACATATTTCTGCTGATATGTAATGAAGTGCAGCACTAGGAGTCATTTACTGGCTAAGAGCTTTACTGAGAATATCTGCAACATACACTTGCGTATCTCTAATGGCTGTGATTATGATTCACGTAGTGCCAGCCGTGCCATCAGCAATACACAGGGCAGAAAACAAACCTCTCCCTCCTTCCCCAAGGCTCTACATGGTTTTCTTACTTTTTTCTTCCAACTTATATCCATTTGTGGTTGTTTTTTTTAGTTTTCATTCTGTCTTTTTTTTTCAGTGTACCACATCTAGAAAAACCTCATTTTGCATGACGGACGGGGCTGAAATGCTTTACTGATTTGCAGCCCATTTGTAATGGACCAGGGTTTTGTTTCAAATCCTCCTTGTCAGGGCAGAACTTTGGTTTTCTGTCACCAAGACCATAGGTGCTATCACCCCACACAAGGTTTTACCCTTTACGAATGTTAACCCGAGTCCTAGAATTATGTGGTCTGTGTGTCTTTAGAGCCATGCCTCTAAGCATCTTTAAGAACACTTTCCAAGTTTGTGCCCAGAGCTTGCTTTTTCACTGCATTCTAAGCCCTGTCCCAGATGGGAGGTGGTATTTTAGTGCCAACATTCCATTGCCTTCCTCTTCTATATACATAGTCAATTTCTGACAAACCCTTTTAAAGGTAAGATGGTTGTATTTGTGCAACATATTTCACAATCTTAGTTCTTAGATAAAAGCTAGTTTGCATCACTGTCAGAGAACATGAATTCAAATGGTGTGAAATTTGGTAGTGCTTAAGCAAAATCTGACTGCATCAGTCTGAAGTTTGTGGCCAGTGAGGTCACGAATTTAGATTTCAAGCAGAAATCTTTGGCTCTAGCGGAGGGGAGAAGGAGAAGTGTTATTCACAAGCAGTTTAACTCAGTGCCTGGGAAAAATGAAATGACAACTGTTTGGCTGATGAACGTGAGCAAAACGTTGACACAAGATGCCCTTACCAAGATTCTAACTTCTCTCTGCTATTCTACATCAATTTGGCATGACTTGATTCTGATTGTGGGCAGAAGCCTGCCATTCCCAGGGCTTCTCGGCTTGATGAACAGACATACATTTTAGAAAGTGAAAAAAAGCTTTCTGTATGGATGCAAAAAGCAATCTCAATTTGAGAATACTACAGGTTCCCAGAGAGATAGAAGTGTCTTAAACTGATGCCATATCAACAGCCAAGCGTTGTCAGTGTAATTATTTACAAGGCAGTACAGGTATTGGAGAACTTGGCTGTAAGAAGGTAGGGCATTTTATGCTCTTTTATCTTGCCCACTGCCTTGTGATGCTTTGCTGTCTCTATGCCATTTCGATGAGTCCAGGGGACAACAAGATCTTTCCATCCGTTTCTTGCTTGTGTAAAGGTGTGTGGACATGCAGAGGCTTGCTTCACTAATGGCACAGGTGGAGCAACCGCCTCCCGTTTCCTGTTACCAAGTGCATTGCTATCCCTGGAGCTCTGCAGCTCCTGGATATTGCTACAGCACCTGAGCAGAGCCTCGCCGAGCGCGGTATCTCAGAAAGTGTTCCCAGGTGCCAGGGTGTGTTTGAGAAGGCCTGGGAAGAACACTGCCCAAGCCCACAGCCGTTAAGCAACAGCAAACAAGGCGAGCTGCCTTCTCTCCCTTCACTTGTGTAACAAGCCCCGTTCCTGTGTGCATTTCCCCTGGCGGTCCCGACAAGCCACCAGCAGAAACCACTGCCGTGCTGGCCAGCACTGGAAATCCTGCCAACAGTGTCCTAGCATTGTTTGCATCTGCACGGCTTATTCTGTCCTCACGTCGTTACTGCATGGAGTGAGGAGACAGTAGAAAGAGACTGGAGATTAGGAGAGGGTTCTTTACTGTGAGGGTGGTGGAGCACTGGAACAGGTTGCCCAGGGAGGTGGTTGAGGCCCCATCCCTGGAGATATTCAAGGAGAGGCTCGACGAGGCCCTGGGCAACCTGGTCTAGTTGGGGGTGTCCCTGCTGACTGCGGGGAGGTCGGTCTAGATGACCTTTGGAGGTCCCTTCTGGCCTGGGCAATTCTATGATTCTATGATTCTATGAAAGTGTGCTTGGGGAAGCAAGTCCTAACCGTGATCTCTCCCTCCCTCTGCTCCTTTTCTGTGTGAATGTTGACATTAACTGGTTCCATTCCCTTTTTGAGTGTTTACAAGGCATGCTTTTTCAGCCTGCAAGCTGATTATGAACAATAACTTGTTCTCACAACCCTTCAGTGAGGTAAGTAGGTACAATTATCACCATTTTAGTGAAATGATAATTGAGAAACAAGGTTTAATGGACTGCTTAAGGCTGTATGACAATTGAGGTCTCTTTTTTTTTATTTACAGTTTTTCGAACAATTTGAAAGTTTCAATCAGAGAAGGGAATCTCAAAAGCATTAATCTGCTTTATAAAGCTGTAAATGAGATCATTGACCCCAGTCTAAACTACTTTTTTTCATGTTAACCAGTGAGATCAGCGCTTGGTTAAATTTCACTTAGGCATCCAGATGTCTCCCTCCAGAACCAATACCATCATCTCTGTTTGCTCATGGTATCAGTGCAAAATCTTCCATCAGTAATCTTCAGTCAGTGTAAACCTGTCTTCTATCATTCAATTTACTTTGGTGATAGATTTCTTAAAGCCATCTGACACTTACTGAAAGGTAGGGGCATCTGCACAGTGAATCA
The DNA here is from genome assembly GCF_001431845.1 of Calidris pugnax. Taxonomy (NCBI): domain Eukaryota; kingdom Metazoa; phylum Chordata; class Aves; order Charadriiformes; family Scolopacidae; genus Calidris; species Calidris pugnax. The sequence continues at coordinate 923,759 of NW_015091043.1, forward strand.
GATTGGAGAAACGACAGTATTTTCGCTCTTCTCACAGGTGTTTTACTCTCCTGTATCTACAGGACCCAACCATCCTGTGCAGAAAGAAATCCCAGAAGCCGTGAGCTTCTGCACTCCTATTTTCATCATTGCACCTTAGCAGCAAGAGAGCAGGTAGAACAGCAACATCTTGACTTAAAGTGTGTTTCGTGGCAAAACAAAGCCAACGTGCCAAGCTTTGCCCAATGAAGACCGACATGCAATGGTCACTGCACGCACTAGCAAAAGTACCAAACTACATTTGCCAAATATATTCCTGTCTGAAGCTCTTTGAGGTGCTGCTATATAAAGAGACACTAGACAGAATATTTTTTAAGTCTGCCAAAGTTGAGACCTTACAGGAAGGCAAAAATCAAATCATTCCCCAAAACATAGCAACTAGTTTCTGCTAGAAAACTAGTACCTCGGATACCCGTTTAGCGTGATTTCATTTAATCCTGGTAGGATTTATCCAGGAATACTACAAGAACAGACTCACCAGTAAGAACAGTGGTTTCCAATATTCATATTACAATTAATGCTTCATAAAATTCCAGGATACAACTCTGTGGTGTTAACATACTGTACAAAAGCGGCAAATTATCTTTGAGAACAAGAATTTTTTATTTTTTTATTTAAATGGAAAGATTCAGTCCAGGGAGATGTTTGTTCATTTAGATATGTATTTTCATTAATGGAATCAATTTCAAGTTGCGTTTGTCCTTGTCTGTTGTCAAGTCATGGTATGTTGTTTTCTGTACTTCAGAGGGGACATTTCCTCATTGGATAACAATCTTAGTAGGACTGAAAGCCCTGCCAGCAAACAGAGCTTCAGGAAGCCCTGCCCCAGCTTGTATTTCTTTGGGGCAAAAATGTACTCCTGGTGTGGGAGCCCAACATTAGCATTGGTAACAAAGGAGCAGTGCCTAGCGCAATAATATACATGGGTGTCATCCCCAGCACTCTAAAGACCAAGAAATACCATATATTGCAAGGGAAAACCTGGGCCGTAGCCATGCACATGCTCTGGCCAAAGCCAAGGATGCATTGCTGCTTCTCTGTTTCACATGCAGTGTCTGTATTGCTTGCACTTTACCCAATAAAGTAAATTTTGCCCTAAAAATGGCAGTTTCAATAATGCATGGATGCATTATTGAAGTGTGCTGTGTCCTTTCAGCTGAATTTTGCCCTATATGGACTGGTAGGACCAATATGCTAAAAATACGTAACTTATTTCTTGGGGTATACAGATTTCATTTTAAAAGATTACAGTTTCTTCCATCCTGTCTCCTACTAAAGCTTCCTTTGTTCTGTCCCCTCCAGGCTACACGAGCAGCTTGCAGCTGCTCTTTTAAACTGGCTTAGCTGAACTTTCTGAATCTCTCCTTTCTCGGTTCCCAGCAGCAGAGTCAGAGGTTCCCTTGGAAACACGGGGGCAAACAATGCAGAGCTTATAGGAAGAGCTGCCTGAGCCCCAGCTTTAAGTGGAGCTTCACGGATGTATCGTAATTGTGCAAGGGCTGATGCTTGAAGTGCCCGCGCTACACTGGTAGAGAACGAGCAAAGACCAGCAGACTGACTTTTGGGATGAGAATGATACACAGACCTACACATTTTTGTCCAGTATCATGGAAGCACTTAAGGAAGGTTGCTATGATGTATGTTTTTTCACCATTATCCTGTGTGTCCTTGTAATTCTAAGAACAAGCATATTTTCCTCATTTCCATAGCAACACCCATTAGCGAGATGGAGCTGTTCAGCTCATTCTTTATTGCTGCTGATTCTACTCAAAAAAACCTGCTTTTGAAACTAACAGTTAAGAAGTAGTATCCAGTCTGCAGTCCTTATTTCTGTGCTCCTCATGTGATAAGTACTGTGGAGAGCGGGCAACGTGACCTCTTCCTTCCAGCCATTACATTACTCTGTCAGAGAAATTTATCTAATTATGGTTTTCAGTATAAATGATATGGCAATGGTAACTTCTGAGGGTGGTGAGACACTGGAACAGGTTGCCCAGAGAAGCTGTGGATGCCCCATCCCTGAAGGTGTTCAAGGCCAGGCTGGATGGGGCTTTGAGCAACTGCTCCAGTGGGAAGTGTCCCTGCCCTGGGCAGGGGGGTTGGAACTCCATGATCTTGAAGGTCCCTTCCAACCCAAACCATTCTATGATTCTATGAACTTCATTTCTTGCTGTTACAAGGTCTTGGCCAGGACCCATGTCAGCTCTAAGTCTTGAGGTTGCAAGCATGTCTATGAATAAATTTAAGCTAGAATCATTCAGTTCTGTCTCCTTCCCTGAATAACAGTTGACCTGTCTTCCTGTCCTGCACCAGAGCTGGCTCCTAGCCTGATGGGGGCTGGCTCAATGCCTATCTGGTTGATGTGAGTTCATGGATGCTAGGTGTTCCATTTCATGCACACAGGATTCATGGTACCTTGGTCATCCATGGCTTATGCCAGGTTTATGTCATGGACTGCTTCAGGGTTTGAGTGTCATCGCTCTCACAGTGGCATCAGATGACCATGCAGCACAAGGTGCCCTTAGTCCTTTCCCCTTGAGTTCCTAGTATTCAGGGTTTTATCTACACATTAAGCCAGGACAAGAATGGTTGCCATTGTTCGTTAAAAAGTGGGAAAAATTCTGAAAAGTGTATGACTTGGGATTTGTAGAGTGCTATCTAAGAAGGGAGCATTCCACAGTTCTGTATGAACTACAGACATAAACACCCCAAAAATCTCTGCTGCTGGCACAGGGGAGGAAAGCAGTCAGACAGCACTTACTGTTCTCCTTAGATACTATTTACATTGTGGGTAATGCATAGAAGCTCCAGGCGTGGATGGGGATGCCACAATGACTGATGTTGCACTGACAAAGGATGGAAAGACAGCCCTTGCTCCCAAGGGCTTAATGTTTGCAGTGCCATACTCCACACAGCAAAAAGCAACAAAGAACAATAAATCAACCTTGTGAGGCAGCTCTGTGCCGCCTGGGCAGCTGGGCACTGCTGGTGCTGGAGGCATCTATCTGCTGCTGGTGGGCACAGAGGAATGTCCCCCACTGCAAAAAGCAGGTGTAAACATCTGTGGGGGTGTTCTTCAGGCAATAAACTGGGCATGCAAGTGCTAAAGGAAGTAGGCTTGGGGTAAAATATTGATTTCATTCATTCATTCATTCATTCATTCATTCACTTCCATGGAGTATTTCTTTTCCCCAAGGGAGCTCCACCAGCGCAGATGCCTGGAAATAATGCCCTGGATTTGTGCATCCTGCCACAGTGCCGACAGCATGGCTCTGCCAGCTGCAGACCAGAGGTGAGGTTGCAAGCTGGTGGGACTCCTGCCGCTGCTCTGCAGGCAGATGTATTCCCACAAGGTGTCCCGTGTTTGTGCCAGAGCACATGCCATGGTCTCTCCTCACAGCTATTGTGACACCAAGGCCCCGCTGGGCCATCTGGCTGGTGGCAGGCAGAGCAGAAGACAAGCTGAAAAGAGGAGTAACTGTATTTTAACCACACAGTTTTATAGATAATCAACTTAAACTTACTTTAAAACTTCTACATAATACATTACACTAAGACCTAGATTCATATTAGCTACATCTGATCACACGTATGCTAAATATCTGTTCTAAATGAGCCAGCAGATTTCTCCTATGGTAAATGGAGAGAGAGAGGGGTACATGTCTGCAGAAAGGCATACAACCCAACTTAAATACACTCAAATAACCCCTCTCTTCAGGAGTAATTTACACACGTAGTTTGAATGAGACATTACTTAAGCGGTAGCTGGGTGGGATGAATCACTCTGTGTGACTTGCCCAAGGTCACATGGGAGGTTAACTCTGGAGTGTGACCCAGAGTCTCAGCCCCATGCCTCAGCCCTAAAAGCATTTGTCTTCTTTCATGTCTCAGTTTTAACTTAATGTGCTGTGTTTTACCTCCCTTCTGATCCAGCAGAAAGTTCAAGTTGTTGATATGACCTAAGAAGTAAATGGGAATGAATACAAAATGTTAGTAACATTGGGTCATTTCTGTTTCTAACTGCTGTGGCAAAAGGTAGTTCTTTACACACTAATTTACTCTGGGAAAATTCCATGGGGTTTCCTTTTCATCTGAACCATAGTAGGTTTTGTTAAAACTCTATGTGCTGTGAAATAGAGTTTAAAAAAATATTTTAAAAAATTGATATTCAAGCAGGAGACCAAAGCTGCACTTAGGAGCAGAGAACATATTTTATAATATAGAGATCAAGAGAAGTTATCTTTCCCCTTTACTGCTTTCATCACTTGTGCTTGCAAAAATGCCCTGTCTAATATTTCTGGGGTGATCCCTCTCCATCCTCCGCCAGTAAGCGATCATCTGCGGCTGCTGGAGATAGGCTGGGTCATTGTCACTCTGGCATTTGATTTAGCAGATAGCCAGCATTATGTCATTCCTGTCCTATTCTAAGGAATGCGGTTGTCGTGGGTGTCAGGGGCTCAGGGAATGATACTCTGGTCACCCATGTTAACCTCTGGTAATGATCCGAAAGTGCAAACAGAAAAGATAAGGGCTTGTTGTTCACTGACTGAGGTCCTCTGCCCCTGCATTACACAGAGATTGGTAATGAGGTGGCCTTAATGTCCTCGCTGGCCTTCAAATCTTTCAGCATCAGCAGTCTGTCACAATCCTGTATTTCCTGGGCTGTAAGCAGAGCATGGAGAGCTTCCCAGTCCTCTCACATGGGGTAAACTAATGGATTCTGATCCAGATTGACGTTTTCCACTTTAAATCATAGAATCATAGAATAGAATCATTCAGGTTGGAAGAGACCCTTGGGATCATCGAGTCCAAGCATCTACCCTACTCTGCAAAGTCCTCCTGAACACCATATCCCTCAGTACCCCATCTAAACGTCCCTTAAACACATTCAGGGATGGTGACTCAACCACCTCCCTGGGAAGCCTATTCCAATGCCCGACCACTCTTTCTGTGAAAAATTCCTTCGTAATGTTCAGTCTAAACCTGCCCTGTCGGAGCTTGAAGCCATTCCCTCTTGTTCTGTTGTTAATTACCTGTGAGAAGACACCAGCACCAACCTCTCTACGGTGTCCTTTAGAGACTCCAAAAGCTGTTGGTGAGAAATGTGCAAGTATTGTGACCAAATCAATATCATTGGAGAAGACAAGGCTCTGGGGAGACCTTGTAGCAGCCTACCCACATCTGAAGGGAGCCTACAGGAGAGCTGGAGAGGGAGTCTTTCTCAGGAAGTGTAGTGGCAGGACAAGGGGTAACGGTTCTAAATTGGAAAAGGGGAGATTTAGATTAGATACCAGAAAGAAATTATTTACTGTGAGGGTGGTGAGACACTGGAACAGGTTGCCCAGAGAAGCTGTGAATGCCCCATCCCTGGAGGGGTTCAAGGCCAGGCTGGATGGGGCTTTGAGCAACCTGGTCCAGTGGGAGGTGTCCCTGCCCATGGCAGGGGGGTTGGAAATTTATGATCTTGAAGGTCCCTTACAACTCTAACCATTCTATGATTCTACGATTCATTTCCTAATACTGGGCATGCAGGTCCACTGGACAGAGGCCTCTGGTTCTGCAGACATGGCTACATAAAACATCTCCAATACTGACAGCAGACCATCCAGATTGCCCAAATTCCAGAAGTGGTCACAGGGTTTCCCATGGAGTTTCCCATGTCAAGACATGTTGCTATAAATTCTTCATGCAGAGAAACTGTAGAAGTTGCATGGGCAGTGACAACATTTCAAACAGTTTTGTCACACAACCTATCCCCTGCCCCCAACATGGGAAAGAATATGGGAGAAAAATATGGTGGAGAAATGCCAAGTGCACTGCTCTACTGGAGCAGTTTTCTGCACAGTGCAGAATCAGAAAGGGGTACTCTCACTGGATGGAAACGTTAAGTTTTTCCAGCATGCCTCGGGAGAGGAGTCAATCACTGTGCTGTTCTGTGGTGCTTTCAGTAAATCCTGGATGGGTGCTCTGAGAATAGTTGGGGGAGGTTGACCTTCGTCTGGGCTCTTTCTTACCCGGAAAACAGCATGCTGTGATGAATCTTACAGAATTATTCTGCAAGTAATAAAGAGCAGCTATGATCATAGGCTGAGGATCAGTGATGGGATGCCTTGAATTTTTCCTTGTTCATTAATTCCCACCCTTTTTTTCCCTCCTAATTGTATGCAGGTTTTATGTCATAAGTGCCTGGGCTACAAGACTGTCTGTAGATAGCTTCATTTCTTTGTTTTCAGTAAATGCTCTTATTGCAGCAACTATTTTACACTTACAATCGCATATTTGCTGTTTTCCTTGGAGGTTTCTGTCTCATGAAAGGCCTAAGAAATCCTGCAACTTCCTGCAGAGTTTGCTGGGATGTCCAGATCCCAGGCACACACTTGTGCAGGATTTGTCATCCCTTCGCACCTCACCTTCCGCAGTTACAACACTCCCATAATTATGGCTTAAAGAGAGAGCACGTACACGTTGTTTAAATGTTGCCCTCCTTTTTCATTTGGGTGTTGCTAATTCCTGACCAACCTCTCCTGATCAGACTCACAGCTGTTTTCCAAAAGGAGCATTTCTCCAGATAGATACACACATCTACGTTGGTGAACTGAGCAGACATAAAACCATCTGCACAAGCCATATGGCATAGTCTGGGTAAACAGTATGAAAGGCTCAGTTAGATGAAGAGCATCCTTGGGCATTATTTGCTTTTCTCTTAGCAACAGTTATACAGTTCAACACCATGAAGATCTTTGTGCTGCCAGGTCACCTTCGTATTGGAAATGAGAGAAGAATGTGCAAAATTAACTTCAATGCAGGACCATGCCAAGAAGAAAAATTTCTTCCTTCTTGGCTTAACTCCATGGACAAATATGACTTAATGCCTCTCTGATCCTGCTTACACCAGAATTTATATTTATGAGAAATAACCCTCCAGATCACTTTCCTCCCAGTACAAGCTTTCCATGTTCTCCTGGCATATGAAGGTCCAATATTTTATTAATGAGATTCCTTGTCATAAGGAATTGGGCATATTTATAAGAGAATAAAAAAGTGCATGTCTCCCACCTGTTCTCCTGTATTAATTCTGTTCAGATGAAGCACACTACTTTGAAAATTGTATGAATGCTGTGCTTCTGATAGACCCCATCGTGAAAAACCAGGAAATCTCTCCGCTGTCCTGCGGGCTTTATGGTCTCCCCAGTGAGATCTATATATTTAAAGACTGACAGATTATCTTAAGTTGCAGTAGTTTTCTTGTATCATTTTTACCCTCCCTGGCAATATAAAGGGAGTGAATAACAGTGCTTTGAGCAGGGGACACATCACCCAGGGAATACTCAATTGTAAGGAGCATTCTTATATGTAATTGAAAGAAGCATGGCAAAAATTATTCTGGATTGCAATTGTAGCCTCCTAGGGGAACAAACGAATAGAAGATTTTGACCAGCAAGTTGCTAGTTCTGAAAAAAAAGTGCCAAGAGCAGACGAAAACAGATCAGAAAAATAAGAGGAATTTGGATCCTGTATGCTTGTTATGGGCTCAAGGCATGTGGTGACAATCATCCCTTCTCTACCTAGAAATCCACGCTGCATCTATGTGACAGGACTGTGAACCTATTGTGCTTGTCAGTATAACACTGCCTTCACCTAGGATATTATATAAATAATAATAACTGCCATGTCAATAGATTCGACATTTCTTGTTTCTCACCTGTCTTCTTTGGAAATGACCTTGAATAAGAGATTTTCAGTTTGAACAGACCTGTCTCCTTTCAGACACCAGTCTACCTTTACAATTATATGAGCTGTGCTGCTATTAAAACCAATCATGTGACAGCACAAAACTCAGAATGCAGAAAGCCCATACTTAGGGCAATTTCCAAGCTGGAATTTTCTCAAATGCACTATGCTGCAGATAATCTATATTTTGTTTTTAAAAGATGAAGACATGCAGTTAAATACATCTCTATATACATTACCCCTTTTTACCAATAAAGTCATGAGCCAGGACACCAAAATGATGATCTGGCTTAAAATGTTGAAGTTTGCTTTTTTCTTAGTAAAACAAATGGGTATGTAGTTACATTTGGAGCTTTTAACCTCCTCAGTTTGATTTGACCATACATCAATGCAGCTCACAAGTTCCAGCTTCTCTTTATTTTGTAAAATATCGTATTTGTGGAAAAATCTCTGAAAGAACAGGAAAAAGCATTATGCTAAGGGCAAGGATGTTGCATTAAAGCAGTGTAAAATGTGGGAAGAAATCACAGTTCACTCTTATCATTGGTAATTATTGTTCATTGCAATGTGTTTGCTACAGCAAATCAGCTTGTTGATCTTACAGTTAGGATCCAGTTAGGATCTTCTGTGTCATTTGCATGATAATGTTACAAGCCAGTTGCACCACAGAGTGATTTTGCTGATGAAATCTAATTATACAGGCATCAGTTCAAAGAAGCCCTTTAGTGTACAGCCAGTTCTGTGGACAACAGTGAAATTGCCTTTATGCTTAGAGCTACCTATTTATCTAAATGAAATCAGTGCCTTTCCCGCTCTTCTCCTTTTCACAAGAAAATAGTCAATTCAGGTAAGAGAAGTGCACAAAACCTTCTTATTCCCATTTTTCTAGAGGTTGTGCTTATTTATGGCACATCTTCTCAATCATTATGTGCAAAGTAAAAGACCAGAACCATCTTCTCAATCATGATGGGCAAAGTAAAGGACCAAAAGCATCTCAGCTGACATATAGAGCAAAGATCGACAGGCAGAGCTTGGTAGTCTTAGAAGGGAATTCTCTAAAATATCTCACTAGATCAAATTACTATCTTATATTGAAATCAAGGAAAGTTTGACAATTGTGCATGTGAGTATCTTTACATCTTATTATCCACATTCTTTTAGAAATCCAATCTGCACATGAAGCATAGAATCATAGAATCATTCAGGTTGGAAAAGACCCTCGGGATCACTGAGTCCAACCATCAACCCTACTCTACAAAGTTCTCCCCTACACCATATCCCCCAACACCACATCTAAATGACTCTTAAGCACATCCAGGGATGGTGACTCAACCACCTCCCCGGGCAGCCTATTCCACTGTCTGACCACTCTTTCTGTGAAGAATTGTTTCCTAACGTCAGTCTAAACCTACCCTGTTGCAGGTTGAAGCCATAGCCTAGAGCTTGAGCCTAGCTGTTCCTTGTTCTTGCCTATCTGTACAGTCTGAGTTGTAACAGCTAATCCAAAGCTTGAAGGAGCAGAAAACTTCCTTCCCAAAGGTGCTATAAACTCACCACTTGAAAGAAACAGGATAAGTAAGTACAACTGTACCAGCTGAGTAGAAGGAACTGTGCCCTCTGTTTCTCACATGGGCTGAAGGGAAAGGGCATCAACAAAGAAGCAGTAGTAGCAGAGTATTTGAGATTAAATATTTGTTAAATAAAAAAATACCAGGCCATTTCATTCCATTCATCTCTGTTAAGTGTTGGTGTTGTGTGGTACTAGCTGGGAATGCTCTTCGGCAGGCTCTTTTAAGCAGGGAGTGAGTTAGTTCATTGAGTTAGCCCTTGGTTGGAGCAATGACAACTTCAAATCCTAAGTATTTATTTTGTGTTATCCTATGAAAAGTAGTCTTCTGCTCAATGCAAATTTACCATTCTAAAATGAGGAGGCAAATCTGGTACACAAAGGGGTGCAGAAAATCCATTTGCAGCAACTTTTACTCAACTCAAGCCTGAGTGGCAAAGCTTGAACTGGAGATCTCCTGGTTTGTGTTCAGAGCCGACTTTAAGGGAAGTCACTCTGTAAATAGCAGGAAATTACAAGTAAAAACAATTTGCCTAACACAACTGGATCTGAATCTTTTATCTGAATATCAGGCTTACTTCAAGAGTTGTGACAGTTATGATTTTTTTGTTACCCAATAATTTACATGGCAGCAACTGACAGGAGCCCAGAGCAAATTATTTTCATATCTATTCCTTTTTCACTCATCTCTTTCCCAGTTGCCAAGATTCACTGGAGGCTGAAACCAAAGTGCTTGGAGAAAAAGGTACATGCCACAGTACATTGATCAGAACAGAACCCATAAAAACTATGTCACAGAACCAGATGAATTTTTCCATTTCATTTTAAGACCAGTCAGATAATTTTCTGGAGGCAATTTCATCTTTTAAACTATCCATATGTGTTTCTCCCATATTAATTTCAAGTGCTTACTGTATAGAAAAAGGATACAGGAGTTGCTGTTCTGAGTGCTGCAGAGCATTCTGAAGGTTGGAGGCCCTTGCAACAAAATTAGGGTCAAAATTCCACATTTCTAATGGATCTTGGAAATGAAGGGAAAAAACCAAAACAAACCTGTTGTAGTGTCTTCCTTACCAGTACATATTTGCCACAGGCAGCAAGGAGAAGTCTCTTCTGAGAGAGTTTTTCTAAGAATTTAATATTATGATCTTATATAATTACTGTGAGGACCCGCACCTAACTACTAAATAACAAGTTCTTACTCATTCCTCCATGAAGGTTGTGGTGCTGGGCATTTTGAAAAACACGGCCCTGGTCATCACAACTTCTATATAAAACTAGTGCTTCTCCAAACCTTTTAGGACGTTCCTTTGGTGTCTTCTGTTTTGGGGTAGGAAAAAAAAAAAGAGGTATTTACTTCCTACAAGACAAGGAGACAAAGCAGAGAGAAAGAACTTGGCTAACATATGTAGAAATCCAGACATCTGGAGTTCTCAGCTGCCCAACACTCTGCGCTTTCGTGTTGTCATGTACTCTGTTACAATGGGAGACAAAATACTATTTTTTCTGCTGAGGCCAGTTTACTAATTGCTTTTATTGACTTCATTGAACACTAAATGTAAAAAGCAGCGGGAAATTGTGCCCAATATATTATATTGGACACAGGGCTGCCTAACACACCCACTGAAGCAGAAGACTGCAGGTAGAGGTGGAGTTTTACAAACTGGGTTCATCTGTCAGCTCTGTCATTGAGTTCAAAAGACAAATTCCATTACCTGGTCTGCTTGAATTTGTCCACAATGACACGTATACTCCAGGGATACCAACACTAGCTAACTGTGAGGGTTGTAATGAAAAATTGGTCCTTTCCTAAAGATCTACAGAGGAAAAAGGCTATGGAAACAGAAAATAAATGCATGTATTTTGTGTGGGCAGGGTGGTTACAAACCTTTTGGTTGAGAAGGCTCTGATGGAGCATGTGAGATTATGAGAGAAGGAGATTAATAGGGCTTTTGCCTCTCTGCTTTAATTAATTTGGTTTCTGCTTTTGGACTGTGGTGTGTTTTAACAAATTTCGTATGTTTACCAAGAACTTTTCCATGTGGAGAATAAGTGATTCCTGAAGCACCAGAAATTATCAGTCATAAGCATGACCACATCCAGAAGAGGCTTTTAAAAACATCTGAGCATTTTAATTATCCCTCTTTTCCTGAGCTTTGTCAAGGTTAAACATGAATACGGAAAGTTATTTTTGAGAAAGAAGGACAGAAACTGAGCCCTTGGGTTGGAGATACACCATGATCCTTTGCGCTGCATTCGTAGCGTGGAGATGTTTGGAGCTGAAGGTAGATATTGCCCCGACCCAGAGTCAGCCCCGTGACTGCAGGCAGGGTTGCATTCTGACCTGTTCGTGCTCCTCAGTGGTCGGGGTGTCCCACGCTGCTGCTCAGTGTCACCAACAGCAAGCCTTGAAGCATCAGCAGAGAGATTTGCTTTAAAACCACGAGGTGGGCTTAAAAGTCACACAGTGTAAAAATGCTCTGGTTTCTTTCTCTGGTTTTGGTTCCAAAGCCCAGGCTGCACTGAGGACGCTTCTAAGCCTGCCATCTTGAGAGATAGGAATGTCTAAATAGAAATGGCTATTCTTCCTGAAGCACGTGAGATTAGAATCAGAGGCTACAGGGAGGAAGAGCAACTTCCCTCAGAATCGTGACATCTAAAACTCTACTTGCAGCTGTGCTCCCCTTCCTGTAGACACAGGCCACCTGAGTATGCAACTTCAAAGGTCTTTTTCTTGGCAGAAAAGCTGTCTTCAAGGGTTCCCCAATTCTGTCGTTCCTCAAACCCTCACTGCAGTTCACTGTTCCTGCTTTTGCACTGGTAGCTCAGCAGTTCTGAGGCCAAGCTATAAGTTAGTGCACTGAAATAGTAAGTGTTAAAAATAAGATTGTTTTCTTTATAACGTTATTTTTTCACTCAGGTATTTCTAGTGAGGGTTTACAAATAGAGGGTGATGAGGCAGTTTCTGCATTTTTCAGAAGCTGCTTTGAGGTGGATCACCTCATCCCTGGCTTTTTTTGTGCTAGGATAATAAGATGAAGATTTTCTCTTCTAATGCAGAAGAGAGAAACACTGGGAGGAAGCACAGCTAGAGAAAACATATCACATTGACTTAAAAATTTTAATTATCTCAGACAAAGCATTGCACAAAATAATGCCTCGCTATTTAACTTCTCCCAATAATAAAATTAAAGGGAATAAGCAGACAGTGATCAAGATAAGGTCTCACATTTACAGTGTACAAGCATCCCATTGCACTGTCTTAAAGCAAAAAAAAATCTCCAGATTTGTAGGACAAACGAATCTGTATCCAAGTTGCTAAAAACTTGGAAACTGCTTGCTTTTCCTCATGATAGCAGTGCAAATGTAATTGGTTGGGTGCATATTAATTAACCTGGAATTAGCTACTAATGAATAAGCTAAATGAAAAGCTTATGTGTTCCTTTTCTAAACCATCTACCAAGACCTCAGTCTGGACTTTTCTCACAAGCTTTGACCATACTCATAATCAGAAGTGGTACGGCTTTCCAGACTAGATGCAGGCTAACTTACGTGGCAAAAGCAATCGTATCTTGTAAGTGATCCAGAGTCCAAATCTAACCTACTTTCTTATACACAAAACTGGAATAGTCAAATTTCCATCTTGTGGGAAGTACTGAGCTAAAAGTTATAACCTCTGAATTATTTTTTTTCTCTCTTTTTATATAGAAAAAACAACTCAGGTCTGAATGTACCTTAGCCTTGAGAGCATGGACCACAAAAGGAAATAGTGCCCATTTTAAAACAAGGAGGCCAGAGGAGAAATTATAGATGAGCCACAGTAAAATTATAATTTCTCAGTGCTTATAGTTTGCCTGCAGAACATTGAGGAAAAAGACAGTTCTGTGATTCAGATCCAAAATCAGAGACAGATACGAGTATTTTTTCTTAATTTCCCAAATTACATTTCCTGTAGGTCTTCAAGCAAATCTCTTACAATAGTGTCTCTGTAGTGGTTCTTTTCCTTTTCTCTAATACAGAAAAATGACAACTTCTTCTCCTCACAAGGTTACTTCAAGGTTAAATTAATTAATTTTGCTAAAGTAATTTGAGAGTAGCTGCTTAAATTGTCATTTAAAATTCATTAAGAGCAGCTAGTTTTCAAAGAGGCTTTAAGCTTGACCTCTAATGATACCACTGTATCAGAGTGGCAACAATGACTGTTCATCATCAAGTTCCAACCCCCCTGCCATGGGCAGGGACACTTCCTACTAGACCAGGTTGCTCAAAGCCCCATCCAACCTGGCCTTGAACATCTCTGGGGATGGAGCACCCACAGCTTTTCTGGGCAACCTGATCCAGTGTCTCACCACCTTCACAGTGAAGAATTTCTTCCTAATATCTAATATAAATCTACCCTCTTTCTGTTAAAACCATTATCCCTTGTCCTATTGCTCCACTCACTGATAATGTCATCTCTCCTGTAGGCCACCTTTAAGTACTGGAGAGGTCTGTAAAGTCTCCTCAGATTCTTCTCTTCTCCAGGTTGAACAACCCCAACTCTCTCAGCCTGTCTTCATAGGAGAAGTGCTCCTTCCCTCTGATGATCTTTGTGGCACTCCTCTGGACCTATTCCAACAGGTCCGTGTCCTCCCTGTGCTGAAGGCCCAGAGCTGGATGCAGTACTCCAGGTGGGGTCCCACCAGAGCAGAATATAGGGGCAGAATCACCTCCCTGGACCTGCTGGCCATGCTGCTTTTGATGCACCCAGGATACAGTTGGCTTTCTGGGCAGCAAGCGCACATTGCCAGTTCATGTCCAACTTTTCATCCACCAGTGCCCCTTAGTCCTTCTCCTCAAGGCCACTCTCCATGCCTTCATCCCCAAGCCCGTACTGATGCCAGGGCTTGCCCCAGCCCAGGTGCAGGACCCTGTATTTGGCCTTATTGAACCTCATGAGGTTAGCACAGGCCCACCTCTCAAGCCTGCCAAGGTTCCTCTGGATGGCACTCCTTCCCACTACAGTATCAACAAAGAAATATTCCTCTGTAAAAGACTCTGCTCAGTATTAATCAGTACTGTTGCAAATTACTTTAATTTTCCATATATAACACTCAGCAGATGTCCAGGGGGGTTTACTGTCATTTGCTTCAACTGGGAAAATGCTTGTATATATTGCACTTTCAAACTATGTGCGGTGTTACCTGATACAGGTGTTTGATCACCTGCAGCAAATTTTCCTTTCACTTAGGTACAACCTAAACTAGGAAACAAGTGAGAATATGCTAGCTACCAGTTGCCTGCACTGGGCTCTTTTATTTCCGTAGTGTGATCCGATCTCTTTTCAAGCTGCTTAACCACACAATCTCACGGAGGCACGTGTGGGGAAGGAGCAAAAGAAGGACATTTCCTGTTTTTTTCTAGCAAAACTCCCTTTCTGTTTCCAGGAAAGCTGGCTCACATTTGTGCAGTGCTGTCCTCTGACAGTTTCCTACATAAAAAGTTTCCAAGAGCTTTTCACAGCTTGCAATTCCTCAAATAAAAGGATTTCCAACTCTTCCTCTGAGCGATCACCCCCCAGCTGAAAGACGTCATTTTGAAGAAATGTGTTTCCTGACGATCCACCTAACATATTCTTTGACTCAGTTTATCTCATTACACTTTATTGTACTATGGAAATAAAGTGTTTCCTGGTCTTAGGGCTGTAGGTAAAAGGTCTGATGGGGCCTGTTAATATCTAAGAATATTGTTAGAACTACAGGACTGGACTTGAATGGACTTGAATGGACAGGAATGGACTTCAATAAAGCTGTGAAAATTAATTTTTCACAGTGTGAAATCAAACCTCATATGTAACATCTAATTAAGGAATTGGGAATTGTTTTTTTTACTTCTTGTGTTTACAGGTTTACATATTTTTAGTTGATTAAGAAGTCTTTTTCTCACCCTCTATTGAGAAAATGGTTTTGAGCTTAATCTTTGCCATTTCTTTGAATCTCATTACTTGTTTGCTTGAATCTTATTTCTGCTCAGAAGTGGATTTTTTAAATTGTTTTCTTTTTTAAAATTTGGGGTAAAAGGAAGACAATGAGTAATAAATATTGGCTTACAGAAAAAATTACTAACAAAATAGCCTTTTTGGAAAAAAAATCAATCTTTTTAGTCCTATATCCTTTAGCTTCCAATATTTGGCCGGGGGGGGTGGGGTGGGGTGTTATGTGAGTCATGATGTACAATTAAAAATGGGTCTCTAATGACATATAGCATCAGCTAAAGTGGTATGTAGACTGATAACAATGGAGCACACCTCAACGCAGCATTTATCTTTTGCAAACATACTCTTCATTAGGCAAGACATTATTTTTTAACAGGAACTACTGTATTCGGTTCAACACTTTAAAGATGGCTGAAAGGCATAAGTTCAGAAAAAAAATCAATTTCAAGCTAGTTTAAACAATATGACAATATCTTTTATTACTTGCTTGTACTGAGGATCTAGTCTCCACCACAGCCATTCAGGTGACCTTTAATGCAAAAGGTAGAAATAAAAAGACATACTTGCAATTGATTTAGGCTAAGAAAGCAGCTTTCCCGCAGACTGAAATTATATTACTTGACTTAACGCAGTCTATACCTGCTGTCATATAGAACAATGACAAACTACCTAAGAAAGAGAATATGAAAAAAAAAATCACATAGGGAAATCAAAGATAGTCGCTTAACAGTACTTATCTTTATTTCTTTCTTCATCCATGGTGAAAGGTGCTTATGGATATATTACTGCCTCCCTAACTTACCTGAGTCATCATTTGACCAATATAGTAGACATTCAGGCTTTCAATTATTGACCCTAATTATACAAAAAATTGTCTGTCCACTAGAGATCAAACACAACCTATGGATAGTATAGGTGCCCAGGGACTTTTTAGTAAGCAATTGCAGTCATGCTCTCTCTCCAAACCACCTTACCACTCTACATAGTGCTCAGCTCATGTGCTTTAAAATTAGGTCATAGAATATTTTAGATGGCAAATTACCCATATCAATCTTTGGTCCAATCCCTTCTCAAAGCAGACACAACTAGACCGAATTGCTTGCAGCCTTGCTGAGTTTTGAGTTTCTCCAAGAATGGAGAATCCATAGCCTCGCTGGGCACCTGGGCCAGTGTTGGATCACACTCATAGTGAAAAATTTTTCTTCTTATATTCAGCTGAAATTTCCCTTGCTTTAACTAGTGAATAATGTCCATCTCTTGTCTTTCTACTGTGCACCTCTGGCTCTGTCTTCTCTGCGGCCCCTCTTTGGGCCACCAAATTTGAAGTCAATTAGATCCCTGCTTAGCTTTCTACTCTGCAGGCTAAGTGTCCCAGTTTGAAGTAAAACAGAACCAACTTTCTGTTCAGTAATTTTACGTTTTAGCTAGGTCTCTTCTAACTCTCTGACATTAACGGCGTATTGTGGAGAAAACTGCTCATTCTCAGAGTGATCAGACCAATGTTTGTGCTTCATGCCAAGGAATGGTGTGCAGAGAGGCCCTTGCTTATACTTATTGCTCTAACAATCAAGGTCAGCCAATTTTGTTATTTACCCCATTGGAGGGTCGGAAATGGAAAAAGCATAGAGGGGTGACACCTGTGGGGAGGAGCAGACAGGACAGGTGACCCAAACCTGACCAACGGGTACATCCCATCTGCCCCATGCTCAGTATAAAAGCTGAGGGATCAAAGGGTCAGCTCTCTTTCTTCCGTGGCAGACATCCGAAGAGGACTCTGTCTGTTCATCTGCCGTTCAGCCCGATCCATGTGTTCCTGACTCCAGAGCTGGAACCAAGTCCCCATACGTTGCTCAGTCCAGTCTGGGACTCCCCCAGTGCCTGCCGGTGACATCATTCTGGGAGCTTGATACAGTTTTGTATATATTGTGTCTATTTCATTATTTTCTTCTTTTTGATTTTAATACTAATGCTTCATTAAAGTAGTTTAGTTCATTCTAAGCTCGTACATCTCCTTATCTCTTCCTCTTCTCTCTTTTGGAGGGGGGTGAAGGGCCATCTGTCATTTTGGGTTTTGGTTAATTCAGCCAAAACCGCGACACTGAACAAACCTGCCTTTCATACCCTTTCCATGCACGTCATGTGCTCCAGCCCCTTCAATCATCTCAGTAGGCCTCCTCCACTCCAATTTGTCGGTATCTCTGTTGTTCTGCCCAAAATTGGACACCAGTATCCCAGCTACAGCCTCACAAGTATGTTTTCAAGTGATTAAGAGGAACTAATCCCGTCCCTTAACATGGGATCACAATCCTGATAGGTGAGTTCTGTATGGCAAAGACAAATACAGCCTGAATTTACCAGTCCCCACTGGCACACTGATTAGAATCCTGCAAGAAGTTTCTGCCATGGAACTGGCTGGATTGTTCCTGGAGAAGCTCATCCTGGCAAAACAGCATATTAACTGGGATGCAAGAATGATGTGTTTTTACAGTCCAGGAAATGGGCAATATGGGCCATCTTGGCTGTAGGAGACACATTATGGAGCATTTGCAGAGGACTGAGAGTGCAGAGCACTGCTCCTTAGCAGGAACAGCCTATCTATAAATAGCTCTGAAGCTCAGCTTCCACCCACCACCTTGAAAAACTACTGTGTGTATATTATATCTTCATCACAGCAAGACAAGAATTTAGCGGGATATGACAGCTTCCTTTGGCCTTTATTAGTGAACAAAAAAAGGGTTTTGTTTCTTTTTGATTGAAGGCACTAGTGTTTTCCAAGGTGCATCCTAACTCAGTCTGTCCCTGATTTTAGGTAAAAAAGCAAATACCAAGGATGCAGCATAAGAATGGGAAAGGTCACAATCTTTTTAGAAGACTGGAACTGCATCTAAAATATCTCAGCTAGCCACCCTGAAAAGTAAAGGCCTCTGACAACCAAGTAGGGACCTCATGAGACAGCTCCATGGCAGGGCAGAGTAGATGAGAGTAGATGGGGAGGATGACCTCCCTTGACCTGCTGGCCACAATCTTTCTAATGCACGCTAGTAGACTATTGACCTCTTGGCCTCAAGGGCACTTTGCTGCCTCATGGTCAATGTGTTATCCACCAGGACACCCACATCATTCTCTGCAGAGCTGCTTTGCAATAGGTAAACCCCCAACCTGCACTGGTGCATGGGGTTATTCCTCCTCAGGTGCAGGCCCCTACACTTGTCCTTGATGACCTTTATTAAGTTCCTCTCCGCCCAACTCTCTAGCCTGTCCAGGTCTGAAAGGCAGCACAGCTGTTCCTCCCAGTTTTGTGTCATCAGCAAACTTGCTGAGGGTATGCTCTGTTGCTTCATCCAGGTTGTTGATGAATACATTGAACAAGACTGGACCCAGTACTGACCCCTGGAGAACACCTCTAGTTACTGGCCTCCAACTGGGCTCTACACCACTGATCACAACCCTCTGAGCTCTGCCGTTCAGCCAGTTCTCAATGCACCTCATGTCCACTCATCTAATCCACAATTCCTAAGCTTACCCATGAGGATGTTATGGGAGACAGTGTCAAAAGTCTTGCTAAAGGCAGACAACATCTACTGCTCTCTCCTCATCTACCCAGCAAGTAATGCCATCATAGCAGACTATCAGATTGGCCAAATATGATTTCCCCTTGGTGTATCCATGTTGACCACTCCCGATAACCTTCTTTGCCTCCACTTGCTTAGAGATGACATCCAGAAAGACCTGTTCTATCACTTTTCCAGGATGGAGGTGAGGTTGACTGGCCTACAGTTTCCTGCGTCCTCTTGTCCGTTTTGAAGAACATTTGTGTAGAAACTGCCAAGCTACTGAGCAAAACATTGGCTGGGATCTAATCTTAACACTAGCCATAATAACAGATCCTGGCAAAGGATAAGCAAGTGAAAAAGACTGTACAGAATTTCAAATACCAATGTCTCTTTGCCCTTAACCTTCCTCATGTGGGTTGTTTTCATCATATACATGTCACCATTTTTCTGTCAGCACCCCACCTCCAAGCCTCCCCAGTGAATACATGTTAATTCTATGCTTCCCCCAGGATGTCTGAGAAAGCCTTCATTTGTTAAACTATTTTCAGGAACACTAGGTACACTTGCATTATTTATAGCATATCTGAAGCTGTTTCCTAAATTGTGGCTGTTCTGTAATAATTTTACTTCTCCTTTTATTCAAGGTACATGGCAATTACTTTAACATTGCTCTTGGAAAATGTGCCAGAAACTCTCATCTCATCTAAGCCCAGGATGTATTTATTTATTTTTAGTTTTTGCTTACTGAAATACTTCAAGTATAGTATAGCGATATTATAAGCATATGCCATCATACATATTACATGGAAACAATTAGTAGAGATCCTTTCAGAATCTTCATTCCTCCATTCCTTCATACATTCACATTCATTGAACCTTGCTGATCCGATGTTTCTTTTACTAAAACGGGTAGAAACACTTATTTCCCTGATAAAAGTTGCTAATACTGTCCTGTAATATGATGTAACCAATCTTGATAACCAAAAATAAGAGCATAATTGGGCACAGGCATCACCAAACAGCAAAAAAAACAAGCTGAGATTCTTGGCTCGTTTGCAAATTCTTCATATAAACAGGAATGCTCTCCTGCAAAGCAGAAGGAAGATTCTTTGGTAGTGGCTATGTAAAATAGCACTGAAGTTCCTCTAACCTCTCATGCAAACGCACACTTCATCCACCAAGAGCTCTGGATGCAGCAGTGGCTTAAACTCTCTTCAAGAAAGCAGGCACACGCACACACAGAGATACTCACATTCCTCTCTCTTTGCATTGGCAGTGCTTCTTTAACCACCCGCTGCTGAGCTGGGAAACCATTCTCAGGTTTGTTTATGCTTTTTGGTTACCTGACAACTAGCCTAAGGAACCCAGATTAAGAGGAAGAAGGAGATAAAGACTTCCCCTTTTTGGTGGGAGCTCGGGCCAAAACCAGAAACTGCATCAGTAAGGTAGAGTGTCGTGGTGGTGCGAGGAGAACCAGCTGCTGGCTGTCCTTTTGGGGGCTGTGAGTTTCCTCCCTCAGCAAAGGGCCCAACAGATGCTGGAGCTGGTACAAGGCAAGGGCTTGGATGTTCCCTTAGGGTGCAGGTCCAACCAGGACTGGGGCAACCATGCCATGCACAGGTCTGGAGGCTTTAATAGCATATCTACTGAGGTAGTAAACCACATATAACATCAAAAAAAAAAAAAAAATCTAAGGTACTGTCTTAGGATGATGCTGTGCCACAGTGTTCACCAGGATTAGCACCTAACAGACTAACATCATAGCTTCACAGGGAGGAACTTATCAGAACTGAGGTGTACATTAGCTGATGTTGTTACCAAAGTCAGTGTATTCTACAGCCACCTCTCAAATCCCTTCCCAACCAGAAAAAAAAAAATCAGCCTATATAAATGTGAAATAACCCTACAGACCTCTGCAATGTATAGCCCTATATGCTGATCAAAAATGTCCTGACTTGAAGATTCATTTCTTCGGTAGGTATGAAGAAAATAGATGTAGATGTTTAGCAGTTTACCCCACAGACTTTCAGACATTTGCAGCCATATCTAAGAACAAACATTTTATTCAAATAGAGAAGTGGTTCCAACAGAGAAAGATTAGAGCTGATATATACTGAAAGCAGACACACTTCAAAACTGAGAGATACTAAAAGGGAAGAGACAGTCCCGTACTCCGAATCAGGAAATAAAATAGCTGAGATTTGCACTTTCCTAAATATTCAGGGGGTGACATTTTTCTGTAAGAAAATGAGACAGTAAAGCTGGTAGGATAATGGAAAGTCAGGAAAACTAGATGACATAACAACTTTTAGTACTGCACACCGGGAAAACACACAGCCATCAAGCCTATCTTTGTGTAGCTGCAGTATTTGAAGCATTGTATTCAGTTGTGATGCATTATTATAATTATAGTCATTTAAACAGTGGTAATACTCGGATAGCATGTCCTACAATTAAGTATCTTCTGGTATTTTCTCATCACAAAAAAAGGGGGATGACTCAGTGACACATTTACTCGGGTGATGAAGCTCGCCTGGGAGCTCCCCGTTCCTCCTGCCCTGCTGCTTGTCACTCATGGCCCTCCCACACCCATCAGCTCTGACGTGCAGCTGTCTGGGGGCTTACGAAATTATCTGGGCTAAGGATCAACCATTTTTTTCCCTACCTGAGACAGCTTATTTGAGACTCAGATAATTTCGGAAGCAAAGCTGATCTCCCTATCTGTCTACGTGTTTACACTTTGCCCCGTCATTGCAGTGCCTGAACGCCAGGTCATTTGGCAAGCCTTGCCCGTGTTCCACCTCGCCAGCCTGAAGTGGTGGGACTCACCAGCCATTATATGTATTATAAGCAACTCCCACAATGCGTGTGGGACAATCCCCAGGTTGGGTGCGGCCACCCACACAGGATGGCCCACGAAGCACCTAGACAACACAAACAATAAATACTAACAAAAGTAACGTCAGCTCTTGCTCATCTTTGCTGCAAGAAAAGAGGAAGTGCATTCACATGGCCACCTTGTCAGCTTAAGGAAAGACAGGTTTCAGCGTTAGGGTACGGTACAGCTGAATTACTCTAATTTTGGGCTGCTGCTGAAGACAGTGGTTAAATTATCCAGCTGCCTTGCTTCTCTTTCACCGCTATTGGTGCTTGTTTGACCAGCCTGATCAAAGAGCTGGCATAAAACCAGCCCTACCAAATAAATAAGTGAATAGTTTTGTCCTTGTTTGGCTTCCTAAACTGACTCACCTCACCCACTGAACTCCTGCGGTGGATCCCAGTCACTGTGCAGTGTTTACTCCCCACAATCATGACAGCAGTGCCCTATCTGAGATATTGGAAAGTATCACCATTAGCTTAGATGTGTGTAAACCAGCAAGTATTGTTTTAATTAGTCTGGGTTTGCTAGGATTTGGTCTGAGGGTAATATCTTTAAAAGCAGCCATGTAATACTGAGGAAGTGTTTTGCTGAATGACTTGGCACAGAGCTTCTGAGGACAGACAGGACAGAAACTGAATTCCTGAAACTTACTCAGCAATTTCTGCATCCAGCCTGTACCTTCTGCCTGAACATTTCCACACTTCTTTTCAGCAGATTTCCAGTCCTGGAGGAGATGAAGAATTTCTGGATAAGTACAATTTCAAGTGATTAATTTGCTTTATTGTTAAAAATTCATGCCTTACTTCCAGCCTGAATTTGATTAGTTTTGACTTACAGCAAGTGGATCTTCTTGTCCTGTTGGTCCCTTGGCACTGGTGTTTGTTCTATGTAACTATGGAAGCAGAGCACTATAAAAAGCAGTTTTATAAAACTGTTATTTCACTCTCAGTCTCAAATATCGCTGATAAGATATACGTTCCTGTGAATCTTCATATTGTCTCCTCCACCTCTTTCCTCAAGGTTCTAGGGAGAGCTGTCAAGGGACAACATAGCATTTGTTGCTTTGCAAAGTTCATGCAGTCACTCTGCCAAAAACCTGGAATGATTTTATTTTGCTGGGAACAGTACATTCAGCTGCATGCATTATGGATTTTTCTTTTTAGCCATTATCTGATGTGCTAGACAACAGCCACAGCTGGAGAAGAGACATCAGATGGTTGAGACCACTGGGCAAGGTGTCTATTCTTGGATGCTCAAATGACCTGTCAATCTCAGTAGCAGACTTACAATCTGGGGTGATTTTTCTGAAGTTTGACGGGAAGGACCAGCTGGTTTTATCCTTCTTTTGCAGCTGGAAGATAAATAATCTGTTGTATCATCTGCGCATATGTCATCTAAGCAATTCCCTTACAAGGTAAGTGTGGCTTCACTGCATGGTGAGAACAGAGGAAGAAAGGAGTCCAGGCTTGCATTTGTCACCATGCAAACCACTCTTGTTGATGGCAGTGGCTTCTCCATTAGAATCTCATGTATTGTGAGGGCAACATGGCATACCTATGGTGGCCTCCAACCCTGTGGGAGAAGCTTTTTTCTCGTGGCATTAAACTTAAATGCACAAAGCCCACCTTCTCATCCTTAGAGCTGCAAAACACATTCATGACATTCGGTAAGAGAATCCCATGGGAAAACCAGAAAGAAATCCAGTACAGCATGACTTTTTCATGTTTAGGTATCAATGAGACTTTGCAAATTATTTTGCCTTTAATATAAAGTATATAAAAAACCGGACACAGATTCCTATGATATCTAATAATATATCTAATAAATTATATAGTATATAATAACAAAGAACTAATACAATGTGTCTGAAATGGCCTAGGAAGGAAAATCCCAGAGTAGCTAACAAGCTTTCAATGTTTGCTATGAATTAGTTATGAATTAATCTTCCCCGTCTTCAAATAGAGTTGTGTGCTACAAGGCTTGGTAAGGGTTGCCACGGTTCCCAGGATTCAGTAACACGTAGAAAACAGCTGCCCCGTGCAGCTGTGTCTCTGTGTGTTCTCCCAGCCAGCCAGGCTGAGCCTCCTTTTGTGTGCTGCTCACCAGGGCAGCAGCAGCTGGGAGCAGAGTCCTTGCAGGTGCTAAGACAGTGAGCCAGATTCACCCTCTGACTTTTCCGGGCCATTAAGCCTCCAGCTGTCTTGTCTCAGGGGGACCATTCTACCAACCCAGAACCACACCACAGGACAAGCCCTCCTTAGACCCAGAGGTCTAAGGCTGCACAGTGCGTGGGCTGCAGCAGCAAGACAAATGCCCTTTGCAGCCCAGTCTCAGCAGGAAAGCTCAGTTACAGAATCACAGAATCACATATGGTTGGAAGAGACCTCTGGAGATCATCTGGTCCAACACCCCTGCCAAAGCAGGTCCACCCAGAGCAGAAACTTGTCCAGTCAGGTTTTCAATGTCTCCAGAGAATGAGACTCCTCCACCTCTCTGGGCAGCCTCTTCCAGGGCTCTGCCACCCTCAAAGTAAAGAAGTTCCTCCTCATGTTTAGGTGGAACTTCTTATATTCAAGTTTGTGCGCATTTCCTCTTGTCCTGTCCCTGGGCACCACTGAAAAAAGACTGTCCCCATCTTCTTGACACCCTCCCTTTAAGTATTTATAAGTATTGATCAGATCTCCCCTCAGCCTTCTCTTCTCTAGACCAAAAAGACCCAAAACCCCAGTCCTGCCCTCTTCCCTTCCATCTGTGCTCTACTACATCAGTGGAGGAAATGATTCAATGAAGAAAGAGCTGAGACCAAACCCAGTCATCCGTTTTACATGGTGACTTCTGAATTCCTTCACCTTTATAGGCACTGCTTGTAGCCCTTTGAGAGCAAGGACCTGGGGAAGTGCTCTGCACAGCCATAGTCATGGTATGTATGTACCATCCGTGACAGAACTTAACTGACTGCTTTAGGTATGCTGACAGCACACACACACCACACAGCTGCTGACTTCCTCTCACAGGTGAAACATACTGTGTCAACATGCTCTGTAAACCGCTCTTTGGACTCCTCTTCTTAGACACTGTTCTGAAAAGTCATGCTGTCAACACACGATGGACCATTTTTGAGAGAGGGGTAGTGACCGTCACTTCTGTGTGAAAGAGACCTGGGGCAAAATAAGATCATACTGCTACACTGTTCAACCAAGGAAGATATGCCACCTTGGATACAGGACAATTTGCTTGACAGTCATATTAACGTCTGCCTGAAATCCCAGCATGAGATTGTAAATACTCAGCATGTAGGACCCCACGGGCTGCACTGAAGAGTGTCCTCGCAAGGTGCTTAGATGTTTGAAAGGTCCCCAACAACTGAAGGAAAGGAAACCTATCTTCACCTCTCTTTAAGAAAGATTGAGAAGAACAGACAGGGGAATCACAGGGCAGTCAACCTCACTGAGGCTTGAGAAAGTCCTCCTGAAGCACTTTTCTGGGCACATGAAGGAGAAGGAGTGACAGTGGACAGGCAGCATGGACTTTTTAGGCACCAGGTGGGTGTCTTCCGTGATAAAATGACTGGAACTGCAGATGAGGGGAGAATAGTAGATGTCATTTACCTCAACTTTAACAATGCTTACAACACTGTTTCCACAATATCCAAGTCGGGATATTACAGCCTGGATGGGTAGACAACCAGATGGGTAGATACCTGGTTGTATGATAGGCCTCGGTGGCTGGTGTATAATGAGTCATGTCATGCTCTGCCTTGAGGCTAGTAACAAGGAGGGTCCACATTGGCCAGTACTGGGACCTGTTCTATTTAAGACCTGTATCAGTGACGAGGTGGACAAGGTGACAGGGTGCAGTTTCATCAAGTTAGCAGATAACACCAACTTGCATAGACCAGTTTTATGTTGAACAGTCTAAAACCTCTGTGTGAAAAAAAAAAAATCCTTGAGCCCAAAAATTCCTATAAGACTTTTCATCCACTGTGATTGCATTTGCTGATGTACTGAGAGTGGATTCACAACTAGAATTATTCCTATGGATTAATAGTGACAGAATTGTCTTCGGCAAGCCTTTGGCTGTATTTCTTCCTTGTTATTGATTGCTAGATATTTAACCTTCTGCAATGTCAGAAAAAGGCCCCTCAGCCCCAGAGTCCTTGATACCAATTTCTGTGGTGTTTGTTAGCAGTCTGACTGTTATGGTCATTTCTTTTGCTGACTGTTCTTTCAAAGATGCAGTTTCCTAAGCTGCTTGTAAGGCTGAACAAAGATGTTCCCATGCCATCCACTACTAGATGCTCATAAACCACAATGGAATGAAAGCCAGTGTACCTTAAATTATAGTCACGCCTCAGAATTTGGTTAGTCTTAAAATAACGGGACAGGTATTTGATTCATAGATTAAAATAACTTGATTTACTATGTAGAACTTGACTTACTATGTAGCTAAGTAGCTTCCACAAGTATGTTTCATGTGTAGCTTCCATAACATGTTCTAATGATTGCCTAATGGACAAAATAGGATTAAGACAATAAAAAGCAATCTACAGCTTTTCTAAATAATTATGGTACATCTGTAATTATAATTACAGTATATAAGCCTTATGAGGAGAGGCTGAGGGAGCTGGGGTTGTTCAGCCTAGAGAAAAGAAAACTGAGGGGAGACCCTCTCTCTCTCTCTACAACTACCTGAAAGGAGGCTGTAGAGAGGAACAGGTCGATCTCTTCTCCCAAGTCACAGGCGACAGGACAAGAGGAAGTGGCCTCAAATTGTGCCAGGGGAGGTTCAGATTGGATATTAGGAAAAATTTTTACACTGAAAGGGTTATTAAGCATTGGAATGGGCTGCCCAGGGAAGCAGTTGAGGCACCATCCCTGGAGGTATTTAAAAGACAGGTTGACATGGTGCTTAGTGACATGGTTTAGTGATGGTGTTTCATCAGTTAGGTTGATGGTTGGACTAGATGATCTTAAAGGTCCCTTCCAACCTAGACAATTCTATGATTCTATGCATGCTTTAATATCACAGATGGGGATTTCATAGATGGGGATTTCAGATTCACAGATTACTTTTGTTTCTCTGTTTTGTCTGTCACACTGTCTGAAACCAACCTCTTCCTGGTTGAGACGATGACTCTTCAATATCAAAACAGTTCCCTGCTGGGCATATTCCCAAGACTAGCCCAAGCCCTGCTAACTCCTGATCGAAGGTTTTCAGTGGGACTGCTCATGGGTTGCAGTGCCATTGAGCATGAACTAGAGAAACACAATCTGCACCCACACAAGCAGTACTATATTAAAAATACCAATAGGCTTAATATATGCATACTGGTAAGCAAGAAGCCTATCACCTTTCACTAATAGTCCTCCTTCCTATTTCCACTGCCTTGTATAGTGGCACCTTTTAAGAACACATCCGACCTAAACTGCAGGCTTTTCTGGATGGGTTCTCTCCTTTACCTGCTCATATAAGTGACAATAATAAAATAATGCAGAACTAGTCACAAAAACAGAGTGGGGCTTCTTATCACCGTTTCACATAGTTAAGCACTGAGTGGGAGTAGATTTTGGTAGGCCAAGGCAAAAAACAAGTTGGCTTGTCTTTATCCTGTATTGTGATAAATCTTCCAGCCATGTAAAAGTGCCATCTCAAGGCACAGGACCTCAAGAGAGCTCTGCGGATGTGAAAATTAGGTGAAAGGTGAGTCTATAGCATAAATCACTGGGAGCTGAGTCAGCAACACAAAGAGTTTTGTTACAAGAAAAATGTTTCACTCTTCCAAACAGATCCTACTGTGTAAATACTTCAGTATGTAATACTGGGTCTGACTAAGAAAAACCTGATTTGCTTATAAGCACATGTGAAGCTTACTCTCTTATTAAGTTTATGTGCCCAGTGCAGCATAGTGGGGCCCTGGTTTACGCTGGTATCTCCTAACGACCATAGCAAGTATCAGTCACAGCGAGGATGTTCATCTTAGGGAAAAAAAAGACAAATTGCTTGATTAGTGTAAGACTGGACAAAACCCAATGAAATATCACACCAAGATCAGGGAATGGGGTAGCTGCCTTATTTTTAAGAGAGATTCTTATCCTTGCCTTCTGTGATTTTAGTCTCTCTAACACCAGCTGCAGCCAAGGACATAACTACCCACAGAAAATGACTGTCAGACTGAAGAAAGTCTTTGCTCATTTGGTTTTACCCAGCAGAAACAAAGTGAAACAAACACAGAATTCTGTGTTCCCTGGCCAAAATTAATATTGTTTTGCCTGTAAACAAATTTTATTTAAGAATTATTTAAAAAAAAAAAAATACAGGAGGGCATGTAATTATATACTAAGTCAGTATATAAAGCATACTTAAATAACATATGCAAGCCAATATAAAGGGGAGAGTGAAACTGTGTCGGAGGGTGTTTAAATCTCAGGGACAGCACAGCAGCCACAAATTTCAAGTAATCTTAGAGCTGTGAGCTGCTCCTTTGTTTCTGGCTGCTCGCCAAAAAAGTTTCTAAAGGGGATTACTTTGTTGCCTTAACCTTGCCCTTATAGCTTTTAGGAAAGTGTTGAACACCCCAAAAGGGATTTTGCATGATACATATTTCAAGGGTGTACCAATCCACACTAAGAGAACAGAGAGAGCCTGTCTGCTCACTTTAATACCTGCCTCCTTGCAGGAGAAGCTTGAAGAAAAAGAAAGTTATCAAGACCTTTTTGCTGCAAGTAAAAGTTAAGTAGTTGATCATTATAGTGCAAATGAAGTTAAACCAAATGAAAAAATGAACAAAATACTTTTTTAAACTCTGTTTGAAACTATGGAATTGCCCATCAATTTCAGTTCATGGCACATACTAATAAGGAAATTTCCTCAGCTGAGTCTGGTGTTTATCAATAACCAAGGGACGCTTCCCAGCTTTCACAACCGAGGGTCTCATTCCTAAAAAGAACACCACAGCCTCCAAATACTGCATTACAAAACAAGACGCAGGCATGGGATCCAGCTGACACAGCCTGAAAATTCTTCATTTTCCTTTCAATCAAAGTATGTTTCAATCAAAGTTATGTCTTCTTTAATTCACATTAGATAAATTCACAAGGCATGTAAACGTATCAGAAAGATCTCTACATGGTGCTTTACCTTGCTTCTTTCTGCTTAATTTATGAAAATACAAATTAAGCACTGTTAGGTTTGCTCCTCTGTATAGACATTTGATTTTTACACTTTTGCTATTCAAGAGTTCTCTCCAATAGTAATTCTCTGTTCTCATCACCCTGATCAGCAGATGGCAGGGAGAGCTGACCGGACTGAAACTTCAGCCGGACACAACACACACCATGAAAACCTGCCCTTAATTTTCTGAAGTCATACAAAAGCTATAACCGATGTCATATTGGATCCATGGGAATTCTCACAGTGTCGAAACTTCTGAGAGATGCTGCGAGTGAGGCACCGAGAGCATGACATGACATATCAACGTTGCAGAAGACAAACGTGGCAAAGAGTCTTGTAACTCCTGGCAGTACTGACGGAACACGAAATTACGCTCTGGAGGTATAACGTAACCTGTGTTATGCAAAGCTCTTCTGGCATGACTGTATCATTCTTATGCCTGTACATAATAAATCATGCACTGTAAGAAGCCCTCTCATTCAAATAACTTACTAATTTTATAATTTACCATTGCTGCGTGGCATTGCAGGGAAACTAAACACAACACATGATAATGGATGGATTCCAGGAAATGGATGTCAGAATGGGATTATTTGGCATGCTGGGAGGGTCCAACCTTGGTAGCTTTCTGATCTTGAGGCTAGGGAAAGCATGTTTGATTTTTAAACTTACTCCTTTGTGGGCTTGGCTTCTTGGCCTTGTTGGGGAAAAAAAAAAAAAGGTGGCACCTGACAAAACACACATTTTCCTCTTTGTAGTGCAACAGGAATATTGTGATTTCACTACAGAAGAATATCCTGGAGATCCTCAAACTTGTCCACCTCAGAATTTCCACTCTGTCTTAGTCCACTCTTTTCCACTTCACACAACTGGTGTCACATGAACTTTTTGCTACTGCTGTAGCTTTCAAAGCTGTGTTTCTTCCACTTTTTCCATGAGTTACATAGAGTACAGGGTGATTACAGCCTATTGGTACGGATTCTGTGTTTGAACTGTTCCAACTACATTGATAATGCTATGAATTTGCATCAGCTGTCATTTTCCTCTTTTCCATGTCTTCAGTAGTTAATATTAAGTGTAATATTTCAGCAGGAAAACAGGCAACATCACTTACATTAATTTATGCAGAATAAAAAAATCTACTCTTATGTACTGCAGCCAAGATAGGAAGGGAAAGTTCCAGCACAGAATCATAAATACTCTTGGAAGGTCTCAGTATACCAAATAATTTGCTTGAGTACAGTCATAAGCAGAAACCTGACTTAAAACATTTTGCAACTATTATGACACGTTTGATCCACGATCCTGAAAGTACTTAGTGGTGAAATAATCTACTCAAGGTCAGGCTTGGAGCCAGTGATAAGAATTGGCATCAGAAGTGAGAAGACAGCACTTAACAGATAAAAAAAGTTTTATCTCTGGCTCTCGAGCAAATAACATCCTCAAAATTGTCAGTCCTGCAGAGTACATTAGCCACCATGCATTAATAAAAGCTTGTGTCTAACAACAGTAACATATGCATGAGAAGAACTGGACCTTTACCCCAAATCAATCGATCCTGGCTATGAAGTACCTATAGAATCTATTTTCTGAAGTTTAATTTCTTTTTTTCCCTTAAAAAAACAAACCGTTGTTACTAGGTTTTACAGACCAACTTAAAGAGAAGCCACTGGTGTTCACACAGATTTGCAAAAGATCACAATTTGGAAAATATTTTACTCAATTATATTTACGGTTTCAGTGATACTACACTTCAGTAAACAATGGTTGGTGGCTTTTTAGTAGTTAATCTTTTATGGCATTTTAATGTCAATGCAAAACAAAGCCTCCCTCTGTTCTCCATCAGGTGTGGAACATGAAACCGAACATATGACTAACTAAAGTCTGAAGAAAGTTAAGGTAAAAATGCCTGGAGACTCACAGATATTTTGAAACATGAGATGCAACTTCCTAGATTAAACCACTCTTACACCCAGCCTGGCCTCACGCCTCCTCCAGCACTTATCAATATTCAATGCTTCTGTAGGGGGAATAAACAGATAATAACTGGTTGGTGTGGAAACACCTAATGGAAAGCGAAAGGTAAAGGGAAGAGGAATAGCCTGTCATTACTGGTGTACAGTTTTCTGACTTACTGGTGTGGCTTTCTGACCACAACGCTGCCATTCACTACCACCAGCTGTTGGAGGGATAGTTATCAAAGTGCAGCAGAGATAGCATCAGCACTGTCCTAAGGCAGATGGCTTGGCATGGACATCTGAGCTCAAGGTAAGTTCTGATCCTGATCATTATGTCAATGCTTCCACCTCATTAGAAGAACTGAGCTCTCCCTGGAACCAGCACTGCTACAGCGAAGCCTTGAAACATTTCACTGCAGAGCTCTACTTACTATAGCTCCATAAAAACCACATCGTGCAGGGCCTATTCCTTAAGGATCCTTTTCTATACCAGACATCACAGTTCCTGAGTGCACTCCGAATACCATTAGTGTGTTATCTGATGTACTAAGTCACAAGCCTTGCAAAAAACTGCATTTGTTTTGGATTATAATGTCCAAGAAGCTGTCAACACTTTATCATGCTGGAAGTGTTCAGTGTATGGTTAAGCCTATGAAAAAGGAATTCACCACCAGCTGTTGGTCCTCCCGAGATCATGATGTCACTCCCTGCTCGCTGCCCACTGTAGCATGAACTGGGACACTTACCCCATGCACCAAGGATTTCACAGGGCAGTTGCTCCCTTCCTCAGACTCTCCAGCTGGGAGCAGGTGAAGTCACAGAAGATCAGGCTCAAAGTCTGCGCTGGGAGATCTTTTGAATGCCTTTTCTGGCCAGATGGATAGCACTAGATGTGGTCACGCAACTGAAGAAGGCTCTCAGTACACAATGTCCACTCCAATTTCCAAGCCCACACCCGCCGCCTCCTGCCTCTGTTTGTCAAGAGCACCAGTGTTTCCAAAATTCTGACTCCTCCTTTCTTTGGAAGTGAGTTTTCAGGACATTATATTCTCCTGAGCCAACTGTTTCCCTCATCTCCTTACAACTTTGCTGTGTTTGTCCAAGGCCTTCCATCCTAATGATCACAGGGGGCTGATGACTCCTTTGGCAGGGGGAATGAGCATTCTCATTCTGTGATTTTTTTCTCATTATTGTCTGAACGGCTTGACAGACAACAGCAGGCCATCCTTCCAGCAGAAATGGGATTACTTAGCCCTCAAACTTCTAGTTGTAAGTCACTCATAACCACAGTTGAAACTTCTGAGATGATATCTGAACTGCAGTTTTGTTGCAAAGCTGGCAGTTATCTGGCTTCCAAGTCTTTGGAGCTGCTATTACCTGTCAAACCCAGCACGCTGCAGAATGTCAGCTGCTTGGCTTCATTTCAGCTCAGGCCGAAAGATGTTGAGTCTGACTGTGATAAGGAAGCATCCAGAGGAACTGCCAAAAGTCTCCGTCAACCCTGTCTGTCAAGGGAAACTGCTCAACCGTAATTAAAGAAGCCCATAAGTTCAGACACTGTCTAGATGCACCTGCGCTACTCTTCACCTTACCAGCAGAAATATCTTCCTCTAGTTCCTGCAGGGAAAAAAATTATTTTCTCTTTTCTATCATGGAGTGCACGTCTCTTTCATTCCAGCCACTTCAGCAGGTTATAACAAGATATTCTCCCTGTTCAGGAGACTTATGAAAACTTATATACACCTCATGAGGTATAATGCTTCCTACCACTGTGAGCATTTCCTTGTTTCTGTTACAGTTTTCTGTCCTGGTGAATGTAGCTTGCCAGGTATAACTGAAGTGCTGTTGTGACAAAATACTAAACATTGGCCAGTCTAGATTTTTTAAAGATGCAAATCGTATTACCATGTCTTTATTACACAGCTATTCTTCATTTTTTGTGCAAAAATGTTCAGTTAGAATGATCCCTATATTTAAATCTGTTGTAAGCCTCACAAGTAAAGGGTGTAATACATAAAACAAGGAGATTCTTACTAAGCTTTTACATTAGAATGCAAGAGTTCATAACTTGCATGAGCCTCACAGATTTGCCGTAGCATCTTATTTGCTACCCTAGTCTATAAACACATCACAAATTATTTGACTTAACAAATAATCTTTTCAGCTGATTTATTCAAAACTTGTTATTTTGCTGCTTATGAAAAAAAAACTGGCCACATCAGCAATTAATATTGTGGCCAGTGCTGAAGAACTTAGCTTCTCCATACCCAAGTGCCAAGGTGCCTGAGGTTGGCTGCTCAGGGTGGCTGCCCAGGATGGCAGAGCAGTTCTACCTGGTCATAGACCTATCCTGAAGGGAACTATTCAGCAGGAAATATAGCCACAGTGACTGTACTGCCTCTTTATTTAGGCCACTGAAAACATACAAGGTGTTGGTATGCTTCAGACACTGGAATGAAAGGTATCGTAGTTAATACTATCCTTTACCATGCCAGAAATCTCTGTGTCTGCGACAAAGAAAGAAATGTGAATAGAAAGAATTGCATTGTAATTGCTCTCTTAGCAATGAATATTTCACCCTGGATAGGATTAAGACTTACTGAAAACTTGTTTTCTGTCAGACCTCCAAACTGCACAGAAGGAGAAGACCACCAAAAGTTCTGCTGCATTAGTCATGGCATATCCTAACACACAAGCACGTTGGGACAGTGGCGAGCAATTCTAAAGAAAGTAAGTTTTATGGCAACTGATATTTAGGTTGGATATGGCTGCAAGACTTTCAGATTTTAGAATAGAACTTGCACATTTAAAAAGACAATAGTACTGTATTGAGTCCTTGTAAACTGCGGGTTTGATTTTTTTCTCCCTCTATTGCCCATAGTTTTGAGAGGATGATTAGAAGAGGAGTGCTATAGTGACAACCATCTCAAACATGAAAGCTAAGAGCCCAGCCAAAATTTATAACAATAAGGTTGGCAAGGCTCATATTGCCTGCCTGAGATGCTGAGGCTTCTGCAGCATCTCCAGTGTAGGAATGCTCCTGTTTTGGGTGCCTGCGGAGTCCCAAGAGAAAACATTCCTGTAAATTAAGGTTCTTTTCCAAGACTATATGCATCCTACCACTCAATGTCTTGCTTTTCTAAGGTTTACCGTACCCTTGCAAGCTGCCACATCAAGAACTATACCCATGCCAGCTCCATAAACCTGAAGAGAAACCAGTAGCCCGTGACCTATCGTGAGGAAACTGCAAAACAATTAAAATTTTGACACCAATGTCTTTATGGTAACAACATACACTTCGGAATTGTGCTTCAGTTCTAAGATTAAAACATATAATACACTCAGTAAGTACTACATCTGTATTGCAAGAAAATGATATTAAACTTGTATGGACACAAGAACAGTGAAGGCGGATCATAAAAATATGTATCACAGGTAATACACCTCAAAAGACAAGAATTGCATCAAAAGCCTGTGAAATAGAAATTAATCTCAGAGAGAGAGAGGACGTCAGTTTATAAGGTCATCTTTGAACCTTGGGAGAAGCTGTTGATTACGTCTTGCTTAGTGTTTCATTAGTTAGACTAGTTAAGAAGCTGAAACATTTCATCAATAACCAACCTTATCTGCAACTTTTTAAAGTTTCATCTGCCTCTCCCCTGAGAGTTGCCTTGTGGTTTTGACTGAAACCATGCTCAAAGACTAGGTCTCAGTTAGCCAAAATTAAATTGTTCTCTGAGGTAGTGCTTTATGCTCTCACCGAGTTTCTACAGCTAGTGGACATATAGCATGCTATAATACTTCATTATCACACCACAGAATGTCTTAGTCCTGTCTGTAAAATAAACTATAATAGAACTCCAATCTTAAAGGAATCAATGGAATAAAAATTCTTTCCTTCCTAAGGATTTTATGTGTCTCCAGGGATGTCTGGGGATAGCACTTCTTCATAGGGTCACTTTTAAATGGGTCTCCTCCATCATGAAATGGCCCAGGGCTGCAGTCATCTTCTACTGTCACTCTGATGCTTGCTTTGCTTAGTGTAAGATGAAGTTCACAAACGTACATCAAAAAGTATCAATATTAGAACGTTACTGCTCAAGTATTTGAAATTCATTAATGTGTGAAAGAAGTATTTTTCACACACACACAAAAAATAATGTAGAAATTTTACATGATACTTCCTCCTCAACAAGCAGAGTGTGCAAAAACAATGCAAAAATCTTTAGCTTTATATGTGAGCAACTGCATACCCTACATACATGCTTTTCAAAGAAGATGATGTGATAATTCGCAGCATTCAAGTCCTATTAAACTAAAATGTTGAAGTTCACAATGTTTCTGTGGCAGCATAATAATTTAGTTGTCAGTAACTTCCATTTATTTTTTCCTTTGGAAGTCAGTAAGTCAACAGCAAAGAAAATACATCAAAATTCCATGAAAGCATTACACTTTTTGTTGCGCAGTGTCTATTACTAAAGCCAATTCCCCTTTTGAGCTTCCTCTGTTCTGACAGAGGACCTGTTTCTCTAGGCTGACAGAATATCCCTTGTTTGGGAGATACCTGGAGAGCTGAAGCCCTTCTCTTTCACTCCCTTTCCTGGGAGTGAAAGAGAAAAATCCCCAATCCCTGGGATTTTTCTGCCTAAACGTTGCTTTTCCAAGTGGAAGATGTTTACCTAGATGCAGGACAATGACAGCCCCTAGTGGAGCACAATTATATCCACAGCAGCCTTTCACAAAGCCTCTTCCACAAGCACCGCAGCATTTACTTTATTTGGATGTGTGTTTTTCTACAAATGTTGGTGATGAATGAGTATGACCACAAGTTTCTTCCTTTTTCATGCACTCTAGATATTAGCTGCATGCCCTGGTTCACCAGGTTGCTTTATTTTCCTCCCTTTATCATCTATAGATTTAACAATTATATTTTCTGTTTACTTTTTTTTTATGAAATTAAAGTGAGTATAAAGTTTTATTACTATTCTAATTATTCTGATTGACAACTCAAAAATTTTATTTGTCATTTGTTCTCCCTTGAGTTGGCAAGGTGCTACTTACTACCAGATATCTTTATTATCTTTGCTTTTTTCTGCAAAACAGAAAAGCTGTCATAATTGAAAGTGGAATTTTTGTCTTTCTCTCCTCCATGAAATTGTTATCCAGTATCATGTGACTTCCTGCAAATACACAGGAATTTTACCTTGATGCGAAAGTTATTATTATTACTGGTATGATGAAATTTGGCAATTCTGGTTGAGATGTTCTGAAAAAAAGGCAGTCTCTTATTGACTAAAATGATCTAATGCATGGTAGATCAACCCTGATATTATCTGATTCAAAGTACCTGTGAAAAAGTAAACAATGAAACAATGCTGTAGGTGTGAACAATGTTGCAAAACAACTGTTAATTTAACAAACCATAACAAATTATAAAATAGATAATATGATTCCTTGTGGGATAAACATAATCTCATCAACCCATATTTCTTCATACTGAGGCATCAATCTTAGAGGTGCATTATATAGTTGATGGAACTGGGGCAGCCGAGGCTGTAAAAACCCAAAGACCTCACAGCTCTTGTTTACCAGTTCTTGTTTACCCTCTTCCAAGGGAAGCACAGTTTTATAATAATGTCTCTCCAGCAAGAAGGTGATTTCATTCTACAAATCACTGTTCTTTTTGTTTGGACAGTAAATTACAAAAGTGGTTTCCCAGAGCCAAACACTTCTTCATTAAGGAAATGGGACTACTGCCTTGTACAAACTGGGCCACCAACTTCAGTAGGTTCTCCGGCCACAAGAGATCATTCTTTAAACCTTTACATTGAATAGGATGGGCCTTGCCAACTCTAAAATGCAAATGATCCAGTAATCACTTAGTAAGATCAGTCCTCTTCATGCCTCTCCTCCCTATTCTTGAAAGGAGAATACCATAAACATGTAAGCTAACATATAGACATATAACAATAGATCTCAGAATAAGAGAGGACAACCTGGTTCACACAGATTGTGCAGTATGTGTTCTGTTAAGAGGGACAGATCATTCCTTGCTTTATCTTCTCCTTTTCACTTAATTGTAAACGAACCTCAAGTAAAAAAGAAAAGCAAAGCGTCTATTTGAAAATTTGGCTACCACACCATGACGTGTCCTCTACCATTATTAAGTGCCTATACTTCTGTAAATAACAAAGCAAGCCAGGGAAACAAACTAAGTACGATCAGGAGGAAAGGACTTGTCAGCTTGAAAAACAAGCTGAAAAACATCCTGAGAGAGTCAGGATGCCTGTGAAATGACATGGAAGCACATTAGTCAATCTTCAGAGGTGCTGAAGGCTTTTGAAAAGCCATTCCTGATCAATCTCCAGAGGGTGCAGGTATCAAGAAATTGCATTGGTCTGGACAGACAGAGATTTTCTTGTGCCGCAATGACTGCATCAGTTGATTTTATCTGAATCCTAGTACTTTTAATGAAAGATGTTTGGATAGCTACATCTATATTCATTCACCACCCGGTGCTCACAGATATATTCCAAACTTCTAGGGTATCTGTAAAGTATGTCATGGATAGTTTTTTTTATTTTTTTTCATTTTCTCTTAGATGTATCAACCACAAACCTTCCTCATGCCTTAAATCGCAGAACTACTGTGACTGAAACTTCAAAAGCTCGATATTGTAAAAATAACTCACTGGCACAGGAAGTACGTCAGCTTTATTTGATGCTGCCCTAATCTCTGACTGCCAGTTGACTCCAAGGCTGATGTCTTAAATAGGCATTTTAGCATAATCTTTCAACTGTCAGAACTTAGCATATGTGGCAGCACTGAAACAGGCCTACCAGCAGCAGACACTGTCCAGGCAACTGCTGAAATAAGCACGAAAAGGGCAAAAATTGCAGCAGATTTCAGAATACCAAAGTACTATTCTTCTAAGGGAAATATTTTGCAGTAGAAGCAGAAATACAGATTTACTAAATGATAGAAAAGAAGCCAAAATGCCTTTCATCAGGATTAAGAAAAATCCCATTGGCTTCAAGAGCGCTGCTTCAGCATGTACATGGATAGACTTCTGCTTGTAGTTGGGAAAAACTTTCATTGATCAAGGTAGCCTTGCTGACATCAGGACTTCAGGGTTAGCTGCTGTTGCCAATATCTTCTAACTGAAAGGCCAAAAGATTTGTTACGGTTTTGCATTTAAGCAAAAAAAAAATCAGGGCTGAGATGCCTTTCCAGAGAAGGCAATTAAAAAAGCCTGAGAAGTCTTCAGACCCTTCTGCGTGCTGAGCTAAAGAGTTGTGAGAGACAATTTTCCCCATTTCAGGCTATTATTTCAATCTGAGAGTATTAGCCGTTATCAGCTAAACGTACACGTTTGGTACCAATAACAGATTACTTTAGCTACAGGATTTAGTTGCGGAAGGAAGACAATGTAGCTTTGTTTCTTCTAAAAATCTTAATCAAAGGTCAGTCAGACAAGTGCTTGAAGAGTCATATTTATCTTCTGGACAGCTTTTTCCACACTGTTACCTTTAACTCCAGCTGGTCAGATGTAAATCAATGTCTGCAAAAAGTATTCAATGAAATGGTACTCATAAATCACAGTGATGCAGAGAAAGGGTCTTAACTTTTATTTTGCTGTATTCTTCCCCCATATCCTGTATCTGTAGGTTTGTCTCTAAAGAATTTAAATTTCAAAGATATCATTCAGATTTTTAGTAACAGTTGGGGCATACGCTAGACATCAATAAAAAGTGCCCCTTTTCTTATAACAATGATGGCAAATTAAATGGCCAAATTGAACCAAATGAGGTGCAATGTAAAGCACATTAGAACTATGGTTGAATTAATAAATGCCCACAATTCGATTCACATTTGGAAAAGAAAGACTGGCAAGACAGTATGGCCCTACCAATTTGACCATTTAAGTGACTAACAACACAGACAGAATCAATATGTTTTCTTTGATGGAGATTTTATCTAACACATTTTCTTTCAAAGAAGTGGTATTTTATTGAGATGTAATGTATCATGATGGCAATCTACATGAAGATGCAAATTTAATATTAATGTAGTTTAAGTATAATTAGGCACATGCCTACAACATGTGAATGAGGGTAAGTTACTTGGTAAACACTTGCAATGAAGTGCAGTGAAATGCAAAGTCGGCTCTGGCCATCAGCAGCCTCTATATTGAAAGTTTTCCTCTTCCCAGTATCTTTAGCTACCATAGAGCTGTGAGCAATTACTACAAAATTAAGGAGTTCAAAGAGCAGGAATTCCCTTTTCCTATTACAAGTTATTATTAGAAATGAATATTACTAGTTGTTGAAGGAATTAATAACTAGAAACAATCACTTCAATTCACAAATAACTCCTTTATTTTAACAAGCTCACTTCAAATGGCAAACAGTTTTGCATAAGAAAAGACCAAAGAAAAAGTTTTTCATAATGTATTCAATTTCAATTTCTACCCAAACAGACTTTGGGACAACAATAAAAATTTGAGTCATACATTTTGAAAAGCATCACCTACCATTTGCAAACAAAATAAAACAGATCAAAATGAAGAATCCAAACAAGACCATTTGAAGCTATTAACTTAATAAATATCCCTATAAATGTTTTTCACTGGAAAAAAAAATCAAGTGTCATGAACTGACTGCATTTATTTGACAATAAACTGGAAAAAAAACCCAGGCTAATAAAGATTTTATTTAAAAAATATTAAGTAAAATTTGAAAAAAAAACCTATTAAATTGTTAGGAGAGGAAGAGACAAAGCGACAGTACTGTTGTTTGGCCTTATCGATGTTTGGAAGACAGCTCCAAATAGTCCCTCATTTAATGCTTTGCCTTTACTACTGGTTAGTCTTGCCCCCCTGGACTCCATTGGTTTGATTTGTTTTTTTAAGTACAGAGTTTCTCATTTCTGTCATCTTTTATGTTGACATCTTGTTGCTGTATCCACTGGTGAAAGCTGGCCAGCTACATAAATATTATTCACCTTTTCCTATCTGTAAGGATCTGCAATTTCTCATGTTCTTGGCTTGTTCACATACCACAGGTCAGGGCTGGCCACTTGCATAACTCAACATGATTTAGTTTATTTAAAACATGTTTACCTGGTGGCTGATTTAACTCATGATTAAAACAGATTAGCTCAATCATTTCAATGCTTTACCCTACCCTGCATGTCTACTTTATACTTAGTAACTTATATTGTTTTATTCCACTTTTCAGAGAATCAACCCGAAAGATCCATAACAATTTTGTTTTCTGAACCAGTATTTGAAAAAAGACTACCACAGGTTGCCATTAACATATCTGCTTCAAGTTGGTTCTGTTAGTTCTGTGAAATTATGAAGCATCAAAAGGCTTTCCACCCCCCCTGCATTTAAAATCCAGTAGAAACATTGGTTTCACTGGACTCTACTAGAAGTAGAGCTGCAAAAGCAACTTTATGTCATATTCATGTGTTAAAATTGTGAATGACTTTGCATTAAGACACTCACCCCTGACAGAGTCAAGTGTCTTTAACTGGAGTACACATTAGCAGCGTTTTCTCTCTTAATAGTCCAATAATGGAGTCACACCCAGATTAAGTGTGTTTATCACAGAAACAAAGCTTTACTCACATGAAGCTTTGCGGAGTCAGAAGGCAGTGAGACCACACACTGGGTCTGCTCACACAATCAGAGGTCAGATGGCACTCGCCCTACTCATAAGAAAGAGTTCCTTCCACTGAATTCAGTAGGAGTCTGTGGGACAAGGCCTGAAGAGCAGAACACCGAGTACTGCTCAACTAATTAGTGAGGATGTGCTGGAACTTGTAGGCCATAAACCATGGGAAACTGAAGATGGCCATCACCATAAAAGGGCAAAATGAGGGCCTGATACCAGAAACCTGGCAAATGGTGCAGCACCGAGGTAAGCAAGTTTCAGGCCCCTACCTAAGGAGGCCTTGAGATAAGACATGGTTGCTAGCGCATCGCTGACCAATTAGGTATAGCTGCACGAGTGGTGTATGTACGAAGGACCAATCTGTTTAAAACACGCAGCTAATGTAAACATATATAAATGAATAATTTCACACAATAAATGGAACATTTTGCTTGCATCAACCTGTGTCCTGTCTCCCAGTCGCTGCAAATTGGTGACCCCGAGATGATGGGTTTATGAACCGCCCAGCTGAGCAGCTTGCTGTGAGTCCCACAGAACGTTGAATGAGCCACTGAAAGGAAGCGGGAGCCGGCCAGCCCAAAATCCCTCCGGAGTAGAGAGGTGAGCTGTGGGAAACATGGGGAATCAAGCGTCGTCCCCGGAAAGAGACTTATATGAACTTCTGAAAGGTCTTCTTGAAAAGCATGGGAAAAATATTTCCGGGCATGACCTCAAGGCAACGCTTAAACGGGTGCAGATGAAAATGCCCACTGTAACTGCATCAAGTATTTTTACTCTGGGATGACGTGGGGATGAAATTATGGGACGCGGCAACGACGGGAAATGCTGAGGCTCAGCGTATGCTCCCGTGGTGGAGGAGCATTTTTGAGACTCCAAAAGCCAAAGAAGGGGGAGAGGCGCCACCTTCTGGGCCACCGCGTCCCGGACCTTTAGGCGTACATGCCGCCGGTAACCCCCCGGAGGAAGAGACTTTCGATCCGGGGTCCGGTCGATCCGGACAAGGAACCGGACTTATACCCCCCGACCCACACGATGTGTGGGTGAACATAAGACGACAAGCCCTGAAAGAGGGGGATCTGGAGGTTGCTAGAGCAATAGTGGATCCGGTGATTTATCAGGGCCGGGGACGCGATGGGAGGCCCTATCTTTTCCAGTTATTAAGGAAATGCGCCCTACCGTTACCGAGCACGGGCTTTCTTCACCCTATTTTGCGAGTCTGTTGTCTTCCGTGTTCAACACAAATGTTTTGACTCCTCATGATTTAACGTCTCTAGCGCAGTTGTTATTGACTCCAACTCGATACTCGCTATGGGAGTCATGTTGGAGAAGGGGACTTCAGGCACTCCTTCTTACATATGCGGGTCATAATAATGCTGCGTTGGCTGCGCTGACCATGGAGAACCTTACAGGTACAGGTCAGCACTCAGACCCAGCAGCCCAAGCTCGAGACTGCCCCCGGAAGGCTCTCCAGGTGGTCCGCGAAGAAGCAAAAAAGGCTTTCCTTAAAATCCCCGACTCACAGAAACCGCAGAAAACCTTTACCACCATCACTCAGGGATCCCAAGAGCCTTACATGCAGTTTATCAATAGACTGAAGCAGGCTTTGGAACGTCAAATAGATAATACTGATGCTCGGGAAATACTGTTGTTAAAGCTGGCTGTTGAAAATGCTAATGCTGATTGTAAAAAGCTATTGAAATCTCTTCCTAATCCGAATCCCACATTGATTGAAATGGTGGAAGCCTGTAATTGGATCGGCACTGTGGATCATAAATTCGAGGTTATGGCTGCCGCCTTTGCAATCATGAAAGGTCCATCAGGCGTGGGGAATTGTTATGGTTGTGGTAAGCCAGGCCATTTGAAAAATAATTGCCTGGTTGTGGAGGAATGGCTGTGTGAAAAAGGCCACGATTTAATTGCGATGAGCAACCCAGTCTTTGATGTAGATAAAGGCCTGGAGATGACCATGAGCTCTCCTGGAAAAAGCAGAAGTAAGCAGCAGCAGCTACTTGGTAGATAAGATAAACGGGACCGCATCCAGAAGATGCGAGAATGTTGCTGCGGGTGGACAAGGGGTCTACACCAATTGTGTGAGCGCTCTGGTCGCGTGAACAGAGATTGTAAGCCAATCGTAGAGCTACCGCTAGCGCGTGCTCTGCTTGCCTGTCTATATATACTTTGGAAAAACATAAATAAAGGGAGAACGATCATACTCATATTGAGGTTACATCGTTACTCCGGGTCCGTCTCCCACTCCCGACATCCTCCTCCTCCCGACACCTGGTCACGAATGGAGGGGCTAAGTCTCAAGCCCCTGGGATTTGCCCTAGATGCCGAAAAGGACGTCATTATGCTAATCAATGCCGGTCTAAGTATGATTTCCAGGGCCAACCCAGGGAAAGCAATCACGGAGCGCGAGGCAGCGAGGTGTGCAGACACAAGTACCACAGCCAACGTTCCAACCTCCACGGAGGGAAGCAGCAGTGCCTCAAGTCTTTGTCCAGCAAGAGCTGGTAGCACCAGATCGGACCTAGCAACCTCCTACACAGTAACGTTACTTGATTCCTTGGTTCACCTATTGTCAACAAACATCTCGGGGCCCTCACCCCCTGGAACACAAGTGCTGTTGTTAGGAAGATCATCTACAACATTGTCAGGTCGTTTTGTATTACCAGGGGTAGTTGACTCTGACAGTACTGATGAAATTAAGATTGTGGTATGGACCCCATCTCCTCCCTGCACAATACCTAAAGGTAGCTGTACAGCGCAATTAATATTGATTCCAGCGGGGACAAACTCCCCCGTTTCTAGTCAACCTCAACAAAGGAGGGGAGGGTTTGGATCTACAGAGAACCTGCAAATTCTATGGGTACAATCTATTTCTCAAAAGCGACCCGTATGTCAATGTACCCTTATCCGCAGAGGACAGCAAGTAGTGCTAAATGGAATTATTGATACACATCTTGATCAATCTTGATCAGATGTTCAAGATCCTGAACATCCCAAGATCAATATCCCTAGGGATATTGATCCCGGTGGTAAT
Source organism: Calidris pugnax (assembly GCF_001431845.1). Lineage (NCBI taxonomy): Eukaryota > Metazoa > Chordata > Aves > Charadriiformes > Scolopacidae > Calidris > Calidris pugnax. The sequence goes on from NW_015091043.1 coordinate 967,356, forward strand.
GACAGTAATCTCTCGTGGTAAGTGGCCCCCGCAATGGCCTCTGGCTAACGTTTCCCAAGCATACTATATTAGATGATCGTGGTCCAGTGTGGGTGCCCAGTAGAGTCACCTTAAAACCTCAAGGCAAGCCTGGATTTATTGCGCAGTTCTTGGGACTGCCCGCAGTAAAGGCAATGACCGGGTCCACATGTAAAACTGTTGCTGAAATTTGCGCTAATGAGACCTCTGACCCTCCTCAGGAGGGAAAAGATTTACTGCTAAACCCCTTGCAAAACTCGGAAAAAGCGGAAGTAAATGCTGCTAAGTCAAACCAGAAAAGTAACGCACATGCGGAAGTGCCTGCTCAGAAAACTCCAGCAGAGGAGGGGCCTGAAACACCTACTGATCTCATCGATCTGGGGGGAGCAGCGTCTCGGCCTCCGCCCACGGCACCTCCTCCTGCGCCTCCGACTGCCGTGTATCCACCGCTGCCCCCCTTCAGCGATTCATCTGGTCCGTCAACTCCGCCTCCCGACAAGAGTCGTAAACGGTCCGCAGACACCACAGAAAAAAAAATGTTACAGACAGTTTTAAAGCGGCTCGAGGAGTTAGACTTATGTGTGGGGAGAAAGGATGATAGCACACCTTCATGGCTAGTGAATCCCTCAACACCTCCGAGGACTACACGCTGGAGTGGCGTTATTAGAGACACTATATTAGATGATCGTGGTCCAGTGTGGGTGCCCAGTAGAGTCATAAAAACTGCTCTGATTCAACATGATCCACCTGACAACCAAGATGTTCAAGATCCTGAACATCTTGATCAATCTTGATCAGATGTTCAAGATCCTGAACATCCCAAGATCAATATCCCTAGGGATATTGATCCCGGTGGTAATGACTCTTCACAAAATTGAGCCCAGAGAAAATATGTGGGTTACCTGGGCAAACAAAACAAGATAACAAGCTTTTTGCCTATTGCTTGCCTCTGCTATAGAGCTTTTTCAGACATGTTTGATAGAAATAACTGGCTTTAAGGTAGAAGAATTTAGCAACTATAGTGTGTACTATTAGCTCAAAGTCATGGTTGTGAGGATTTTGAAGGCATGTGCTGTATGAACTTGTCCAATCACAGTAAATCAATTCATAAACAGTTGTAGTGGTTAAAAAAACATGCCAACAAAATTCATCAAAACCATGGGTTTTTAGATGGGTGGCTAATTATCTTGTTTGGGAATATGCGGCAATGATTAGTAGACTTGCTTGTTGAAGGCTTGCGCATTATAATAATCCTTGTAATCATAGGTCTGTGCTTATGTTTAGTACTTAGTTGTATTAAGAGAACTATGTTAAAAGTAGTAAACAAGCCTGGATTGCTCAAAAACAAAAATGGGGAATTGTGGAGGAATGGCTGTGTGAAAAAGGCCACGATTTAATTGCGATGAGCAACCCAGTCTTTGATGTAGATAAAGGCCTGGAGATGACCATGAGCTCTCCTGGAAAAAGCAGAAGTAAGCAGCAGCAGCTACTTGGTAGATAAGATAAACGGGACCGCATCCAGAAGATGCGAGAATGTTGCTGCGGGTGGACAAGGGGTCTACACCAATTGTGTGACCGCTCTGGTCGCGTGAACAGAGATTGTAAGCCAATCGTAGAGCTACCGCTAGCGCGTGCTCTGCTTGCCTGTCTATATATACTTTGGAAAAACATAAATAAAGGGAGAACGATCATACTCATATTGAGGTTACATCGTTACTCCGGGTCCGTCTCCCACTCCCGACATCCTCCTCCTCCCGACACCTGGTCACGAATGGAGGGGCTAAGTCTCAAGCCCCTGGGATTTGCCCTAGATGCCGAAAAGGACGTCATTATGCTAATCAATGCCGGTCTAAGTATGATTTCCAGGGCCAACCCAGGGAAAGCAATCACGGAGCGCGAGGCAGCGAGGTGTGCAGACACAAGTACCACAGCCAACGTTCCAACCTCCACGGAGGGAAGCAGCAGTGCCTCAAGTCTTTGTCCAGCAAGAGCTGGTAGCACCAGATCGGACCTAGCAACCTCCTACACAGTAACGTTACTTGATTCCTTGGTTCACCTATTGTCAACAAACATCTCGGGGCCCTCACCCCCTGGAACACAAGTGCTGTTGTTAGGAAGATCATCTACAACATTGTCAGGTCGTTTTGTATTACCAGGGGTAGTTGACTCTGACAGTACTGATGAAATTAAGATTGTGGTATGGACCCCATCTCCTCCCTGCACAATACCTAAAGGTAGCTGTACAGCGCAATTAATATTGATTCCAGCGGGGACAAACTCCCCCGTTTCTAGTCAACCTCAACAAAGGAGGGGAGGGTTTGGATCTACAGAGAACCTGCAAATTCTATGGGTACAATCTATTTCTCAAAAGCGACCCGTATGTCAATGTACCCTTATCCGCAGAGGACAGCAAGTAGTGCTAAATGGAATTATTGATACTGGAGCTGATGTTACAGTAATCTCTCGTGGTAAGTGGCCCCCGCAATGGCCTCTGGCTAACGTTTCCCAAGCATTGGCTGGAATTGGGGGAACTGGTAACAGCCACCAAAGTGTGGAATCAATCCAAATCAAAGGTCCGAAGGGGCATATAGTCTCTGTTAAACTCTTTGTGTTACCCTTTCCCATGATTCTGTTGGGGTGTGATGTGCTATCACAGTGGGGAATGTCCATTCAGACCCATTTTTAGACAGGGCCATTGAAGTGTGTGACACCCTAAAGTTGACATGGAAAACTGATTCCCCTATTTGGGTAGATCAATGGCCCTTACCACTGGAAAAGCTTTGTGCCCTCCAAGAATTAGTCATGGAACGGTTAATGAAAGGGCATATTATGCCTTCCACTAGTCCTTGGAATTCACCTGTTTTTGTTATTAAGAAACAAACTGGCAAGTGGCGCTTGCTCCATGACCTCAAGAAAATTAATGATGCTACGGAAGACATGGGAGCCCTCCAACCAGGACTCTCGTCCCCCACTATGATTCCTCAACATTGGCATTTGACTGTTATTGACCTCAAGGACTGCTTTTTTAATATCCCATTACACCCAAATGATGCTCCTAAATTTGCTTTTTCAGTCCCAAGTGTCAACATGCAAGCCCCATTGCAAAGATACCAGTGGGTTGTGTTGCCACAAGGAATGAAGAACAGCCCTACAATCTGTCAGTGGTATGTAGCTGAAGTACTTAGTCCTGTTAGGACCGCAATGTCCGATGTCTTGTTGTACCATTACATGGATGATATCCTAGTGGCCACACAACATCACGAGGTCATGGAGGAAGCTGTAGCCCTTGTCATATCTGCTGTCAACTCAGCAGGCCTCTGTATTGCACCAGAGAACGTTCAAAAAATACCCCCATGGAAATATTTAGGTTGGCGCATAAGGGCCCAGACTATAGTTCCTCAACCCTTACAGATTGACACAGACGTGCAGAATTTGCATGATGTACAGAAATTGTTGGGAACAATCAATTGGGTTTGACCACTGTTAGGAACTTCTAATGTGGAATTGTGTCCTTTATTTGAATTACTTAAAGGGGATACAAATCTGTGTTGCCCTCGTAGCCTTGGCCCAGAAGCTATGTCATCGTTACAAAAGGTTGCAAGGGCAATTACTCTCAGACAAGCACACCGATGGGCTCCCAAATTACCTTTTTATCTAATCATTTTGAACCCCGCTCGACAATATCATGCATTAATATTTCAATGGGACCCTCAGAAATCAGACCCACTGCTGATTATCGAATGGGTTTTCTTGCCGAATCAATCTACAAAAACCATTTCGACACAGCATGAGATATTTGCTTCCTTGATAATTAAAGCCAGGCAACGCTTGTTAACATTGTCAGGAATAGACTTTGCTCACATTTGCTTGCCTGTGACAAACATGTATTTACAATGGCTTTATCAGCAGTCAGACACCTTTACTATGGCATTGGCAGACTACACGGGTCAACTCACATCCCACCCAGCTTCACATAAGCTGCTGAATGTTGACTTTCACTTGTTATCCAGACCGAAAAGGAGCGATCAGCCATTACAAACCCTTACTGTATTCATAGACGGATCTGAAAAATCGCACAAATCAGTCATTCTGTGGTGGGATGTCCAGAATGAACAATGGGAATCGGACATAGAAACCGTTCCTGGTTCTCCCCAGGTAGTGGAGCTAACTGCAGTTGTTCAAGTTTTTCGAAAACGGTCTACGCCACTTAGCCTTGTCACTGATTCAGCCCATGTTGCAGGGATTGTTGAGCAAGCTGAGGCATCTGTATTACGTAATGTCTCACATTCCGAACTATTTGCTTTATTACAGGAACTTATCTCTCTCTTGGACTCTCGTCCTCACCCCAATTTAGTTATGCATGTCAGGTCACACACTTCTCTACCTGGTTTTATTGCAGAAGGGAACTGACGAGCTGATTTGCTGACATTACCAGTACAGGTATTGCCGGATCGTATAGCACAGGCTAAACTCAGCCATTCTTTCTTTCCCCAGAATGCTGGAGGTCTCAAATTGCAGTTTGGGCTTACCTCCCAACAAGCATCTACTATTGTTGCCATATGTCCTGACTGTCAAAGGCATTCCTGCCCATCGATAGCAGGAGGGGTCAATCCTAGAGGACTGCAGAGCCGTGGCAAACGGAAATTACGCACTGTCCAGAGTTTGGTAAATTGAAATACGTCCATTCCTCTATTGAAACATTTTCAGGTGCTTGGTTTGCTTCTTGCCTCACAGGGAAAAAGGCACGTGCATGCTTTTGCCACCTTGGGCATACCCTCTCCAAGAAAAACGGACAACAGCCCTGCATATGTCTCAACTGCAACAAAAGCCTTTCTTGACTCCTGGGGTATAACCCACATTACCAGCATTTCTCATTCCCCTACAGGTCAGTCTCTGATTGAACACTCCCACCAGTCTTTGAAGCACATATTGCAACAACAGACAGGGGGAATGGGGACTGCCACCCCTGGGGAACGACTACAGAAAGCTTTGTATGTTTTTAACTTTTTGAATTGTTCTTTAATAGATAATAATCCTCCGATAGTTCGGCATTTTAATGTGAATGCTTCACTTGAAGCATGAATTAAAGCCCTGGTGTTGGTTCGTGATCCAGAAACAGGTAAGATCATGGGACCATATCCTCTTTTTATGTGGGGAAGAGGTTATGCTTGTGTCTCCACAGAAAAAGGCCCCAGGTGGATTCCGGCGAAGAACGTGGGACCCTTTGGTGAATCCCTGCCACAATCATCGAGTGACGACTCCGATCATCTCTTTGATCAACAAACTCCTGAGCCCTCTGGGACTGCGAACGATGGAGACACTGATGACTAAGACGCTGAGGGAGCCTCAGAGCGTCTGGATAGGGTCAGACTTTGACTCTTGTTGCTTTGAAAGAACATAATTGAGTTTCTGGTTCTGATAATAATAGGCGTAGGACCCTTACCTCTTTGGGGCAACCTTTTTCCCCCTCCTCTTCCTAAAGTAAATGTGTGGGTCACATTGGCAAATATGACCAGACAAGACACTTTGTGTCTTGCTACTGCCTCTCTTAATAACCTCTTTTCTACGTGCCTCGTGGGCTTGCCGCTGGGCGAGTGGCTGATACCTATGGGACTCCAATTCATTTTTCCATCCAGAAACGTGTCCAAAAATGTGACCGATAATTGAGTTGGGTGGACCCCCTATCTCCCACCCGCTACCCTAACCTCTTTTCTACGTGCCTCGTGGGCTTGCCGCTGGGCGAGTGGCTGATACCTATGGGACTCCAATTCATTTTTCCATCCAGAAACGTGTCCAAAAATGTGACCGATAATTGAGTTGGGTGGACCCCCTATCTCCCACCCGCTACCCTAGAGCCACAAGAGATTGAGCTCCTCGGATCAGTAAAAATGGACTTCTGTGTTAAGTATAACTATACAGGAAAAAATCAGTCTAGGGCATGGGATGTCTCTCCTGCCCATCCCGCTTTTAAAAACGCAAGCGCTTGGTGTAATTACATGGCAAGAAATTTATCTCAGTCTAGTAATGTTCCCCTTCAATTACCATCAGGGATATTTTTGATCTGTGGGGATAGGGCATGGCCCGTTATCCCTTCTCACATAATAGGAGGTCCGTGTAGCCTCGGATGCCTTTCTGTCCTGACTCCTAATACATCTATGATTTTACAACACCGTCTTTCTCATAGGGCGAAGAGTGGCATCCATGCATATACCCCCAATTGTAGTGATAATGTGGAGTTTTGGTCTTTTAGTCAATGCTTTACCGCCTCTCTTTTGTTACCTGGAGTTGTCGCTGGGAGAGCATTAGCGCCTTTAGGTAAGCTTGGCTGCTGGCTTCCTAAACAGACCAATGCTACTAGTAGTGCATTGTCTGGCCTTTATTAGATGTTGATAGTGTTCACCATGCTCCATTGCAAAATAGAGCTGCTGTAGATTTTTTGCTTTTAGTGCAAGGCCATGGCTGTGAGGATTTTGAAGGCATGTGTTGTATGAATCTCTCCAACCACTCGGAATCGATCCATGCCAGCATTTGACAGCTTAAGGCTGGGGTCTTTAAACTCTGACGAGACAATAGTTGGGATGGGTTAGATAAACTTTTTGGGGGATGGGGTCTGTCAGGATGGTTTAGAAGTTTGGTAAAGGTGATCGTGTATGCTTTAGCCGCTTTTATCCTTTTACTGCTTTTCTTGCCCTATCTCTTGCAATGCTTGCAAAAAATAATAGCACGCTTGATGAAGAAGGTTACTTTATGTGCAACAGGAAGGGGGAGATGTGGGACGAGGCCTGAAGAGCAGAACCCCGAGTACCGCTCAACTCATTAGCCAGGATGTGCTGGAACTTGTAGGCCATAAACCATGGGAAACTGAAGATGGCCATCACCATAAAAGGGCAAAATGAGGGCCTGATACCAGAAACCCGGCAAATGGTGCAGCACCCAGGTAAGCAAGTTTCAGGCCCCTACCTAAGGAGGCCCCAAGGAATGTGTCCTTGAGATAAGACGTGGTTGCTAGCGCATCGCTGACCAATTAGGTGTAGCCGCACAAGTAGTGTATGTACAAAGGACCAATCTGTTTAAAACACGCAGCTAATGTAAACGTATATAAACAAATAATTTCACACAATAAACAGAACATTTTGCTCGCATCAAGCTGTGTCCCGTCTCTCAATCTCTGCAGGAGTCTGCAACATAAGAGAGAAGCAGCAGGACATAAAAGATTGGCTTCAGAGTAGTTTAGGAGAAAGTTCTTGACTGTGAGGGTGGTGGAGCACTGGAACAGGTTGCCCAGGGAGGTGGTTGAGGCCCCTTCCCTGGAGATATTGAAGGTGAGGCTCAACCCTGGGCAACCTGGTCTAGTTGGGGGTGTCCCTGCTGACTGCGGGGGGGTTGGACTAGATGACCTTTGGAGGTCCCTTCCAGCCTGGACGATACTATGATTCTATTCTATGATTCTGTGATTATCTAGCTTTCATCCTGAAATGCATGCTTACTTGTGATTCTTGCCACTTCCACGGTACTGTGACACAGACCACTTCATAAGATGGATTCTCCCTGCTCTCCCTTGGGTCTTTATTCCTCCTCCTGCACAGAACAGTGTTTTACCTTGCAACTAATTTAATTACCTTATTCACAAGGAAGCAGACAGCTCATTAAGGACTCGGTCGCATACTTTACAGAGCCAGTCCTAAATTGGATATGAGACAATTAGACCACCGCAGAGGTATTTTTAAAAGCTGTGTGTTCCTTCATATTAGTAATTTTTCTGCATTCTTTTCTTCTGCTAGGTAAGCACATATGTATAAACAAGATTTTTCTCAGCTGCTGTTCTATAACTGGCACAAGTGATTGTATTTATATAATCATATTTACAAAAGATATAACAGTTCTGTCAACAAGACCCGTGCCACCCAATTCACAGACTCCAAAGCAAGGACTGGGACAATGAAGTACTTGCTGCTCACCGTAGGAGGAGATCAGGTTCAAGACCATCTAAAGAACCTGAATGTGCACAAGTCCATGGGACTTGATGAGATGCATTCGAGGGTCCCAAGGGAACCGGCAGATGAAGTTGCTAAGCCACCATTCACCATATTTGAGAGTTGTGACAGTCTGCTGAAGTTCCCAGCGACTGGAAAAGAGGAAATATAACCCCCATTTTTAAAAAGACCTGGAGAACTACAGGCTGGTCAGTCTCACCCCTGTGCCCAGGAAAGGTCATGGAGCAGATCCTCCTGGAAACTCTGTTAAGGCACATGGAAAACAGAGAGGTGATTGGTGACAGCCAATGTGGCTTCACAAAGGGAAAATCGTGCCTGACAAATCTGGTGACCTTCTACGACAGCATTATAGCATTGGTGGATACGTGGAGAGCGATTGATGTCATCTACGTGGATTTGTGCAAAGCATATTATACTGTCCCAACACAACATCCTTGTCTCTAAACGCTAATTGGCACTCATGTTATTCTCCTCCTTTACTCACAAGATATCCAACGGAGATGCAGCATGTTGTCTTATGAGGAAAGTGTGTGCTTGCCCTGTGAGTACCAAAGCTACCACTTGGATTTCACACAGCCCCCACTGCATCCTGCATGGAAGAAGGCTTTGCCTGGGTTCGGGTAGTGGGCTGGAAAGGCTTCTTCCATTTGTGATCTTAATTGTAACAGCAGTAATATAACTAGTGTATACCACTTGCCACCTTTTGTCAGCCATACAAACAATCCCTATGCATCTGTTCAAAAGTTGTATGTACAGACATCCAGATCTACAGATATATCTGAGGAAAAAAGTCATGGATTTAACTATGAATTGTTGCCTTTTTTTTTTTTCCTGCAGGATGTGTACCCCATTAACCCTTCAATCTGATGAAGAAAAACTGGAAATATTGTAATCTTCACAGAATATGTCTATCACGTTACTCAGAGTACATGTTGCTGCCTTGTTTCTTGGAGTAGCTGCGTAAGTGCTTGATCTGCTGTAGTGATTGTCATTACTTTTACCTTTTCAAGGTACTTCAAAGGCTTTGCTATTAAGGGGCATTTCTCTGCTGTAACATCCTGTTCAGTTACCCATCATATACTGTTATTTTGTTTCCTGGTTTAGGATAAAAACATGCCTTTCTCCGTATTCCAACTGGGAAAGGAGCGCTTATGAAATTAATTGGAAGTTCCTGTGCTTTGTACATCACGCCTACTTGGCCCAACAATTTGTCTTCTAATTCTTATAGATAAGAAGATAAATACTTTTTAAAAATATAAATACTGAGATAATAATAAAGTATTGGCATTTGCACTTTTCATAGGGACAAGTGTCTGGGAAACATTTGCAATATGCTTGTGCTTGGAAAAAAACCTCTGTGCTAATGCTGGGCTAAACCCATCCTCTCAGTTTAAAAAAGAAAACAACAAAAAAACTGCGTACTTTGTTGTGGTAAAGACAGCACTAGGCTGCTTTTAACTTACTTTTTCACTCACTGGGATGTACAAAAGTTAACAGAGCACTTAAAGCCAGAGTGAAAAGAGTAACTTTTTTTTTCCCCACAGAAATCTATTCCCACCTGGGACTCAGCCTGCAAGGAGCTCTTGGAGGGGCTAAATTTTCCAGACTCCCCAGATTATGGTAGCAACAGGCTGGATGCACCTGCTGCAGCATTACCAAAGATTTCTGCACTTCTGATGTACCCCCTGTGGGTATGCACTTGTAAGGTAAAAGGAGGAGGTAAGGACACTCAATATACTGACTTCGTGGTGCCAGCCACAGTAAGAAGGTGCCATTCCAGCACACAGAACCGCATCAGAAGCCTAACTGTAGCTGGGATGTGTGAAAAGCCAAGGGAGGGAGAAGAATGAACATTCTCACAACTCATCTTGAAACTTCTGTCAGGCCAGGGATTAGTTAGAGCCTGGACCACAGCAGAAATCCCATGCTAAACTGCCTGCTGAGAAACACAGCGATTTGTTCAACAGACAGCAGCCTGTCAACAGACAGAGGGAGCAATCTATGCAGCCAATTAAAAGCAGGGGGATTGGGAAAATAAATTAAAAAAGCCTTTTTCCCAAAGTTGACAGCTATTTGTATAAATTGACATTTCATACGCTTGCTGGGCACAAGAAGCGGAAGAATTTCTGGATATTAAATTCTGGCCTCTGCTCTGCTCTGATCTCTGCTCCCCAGGAAACAGACAGCAGGTCAGCAGAAGTTCTAGATACAATCGCTTTAAAAAACAAACTTATCTCTTTATTTCTTCTCTTTCTTCTCCCATACAAGCTGCTACCGGTAGACAAAAGATGAAACTTATTTTCTTAATTGCATTTACTGCTTTGAAAGTATTTTCAGCTCTGCTTTGAGGAGCATGTAAGTTTTCCTATCTGCTCCTCCTGACAATTTTTCTTTTATTTAGAGATTTGGGGCTATCTGCTTCTAACCCCTTGGTGATGCTGCCTGTAGAGGAAAGAGTGCAGTATTTAAGAATAACGCAGCACCCACGGTCGGTTTCCAGAGGCCTCCCGCAGACCGCCCTGAGCCAACTCCGAATAAATAGCCCTTTCCCTGAGGTAAAATGTCTGCCCGGGTACTCTCAGAAGCCAGGGACGAGGCACAGAACTACTGGGAAGCCGCTCCCCTCCTTCTCCGCCCCCTGGCAGCTCCGCAGTGGGGTCTGAGGGCGGCCATCGGCGGCCTCCAGGGCGGGAAGCCCCGGCCGGCCGCGGGGGCCAAGGGCGGGAAGGTGGCAGCCAATCAGAGGCGCCGGTGGGCTTCCCGCGCAGGCGGAGGGCGGGGCGGGGCCGGCGGCGGTCGCCCTGAGGTAAAGGCGGCGGCGGCGGCGGCCGTGTGGTGTTGGACCCCAGGTTAGTTTGTGTCTTCGCCCCTCTCCCTTTCCGCCGCACATCGCCACTCGGTCCCTGCCGGTTTGTCACCGATTTTGAAAACTGCGGGTTTAAAAACCTCCCGTGGCGGTAGAAGTGCCTGAGAACTGCGCATTTCACCTGCTTAAAGCGGTGTTCCCCTGGAGTTCTCAGTGAAAGGGGGTAAACGCCGTTCTGCAGTTTTATCGTTTCTTCTTAAAAAAAAACTTAAAAGGTTTTAAGTATGCTTGGATTTCCTTGTGTCCTCACAGAGTAGTATTTCTAAGTCCCACTTTCCCACTTTCCCACACACCTGACTGACGTGGTTTTGATGTTTTCTGATTGACACAGCCTTAAGAAACTGCTAGTACCTGAAGTGGCTACTGTAAGTTCACTACTATTAGCTGTATTAATTCACAATTATATCACTGCGAGTATTAGTTGCAATTCTATTGCTTAGTGTTTGCATGAATGCATGGTTATATTGCTACAAAAAGACCTTATAAAGTGATAGTATCAATAATATTAAGTTGCAATTCTATTGCCTGAATCAATTCCCTTGGATAGAATTATTCTTCCTGCAATGAGTATTAAAGTACAAATCTGTCCCTTCTTACAAATGCATCCCTTCTTGCTTCACCCTCCCACACCAAGTCTGTTGGACTTAGACCTTATAGAAGGGCCAGGAGGTTGTCCAAAGGGTTTTCCTGCACATTCCCAGCATTTTTGGTCTATGGGTTGGGTTCACTCCCCTCTCTAACCATCCACACTCTTTCCATCGGAAGGTTCCCCTAAGCTGCATTCTCCATCCGATTTTATACCTTATGCCCTGATTCTTTTCCTGAACCTACCTTTATACTTCCACTGCACTTCCTTTTCTCTGCACAGACTCCTCTCAAATAAGCAATCAGCCTCTTATTAGTTTTTCCCCATTGGTCCTAATTCTGTTATATCCATACCAGAATTTGGTATTTCCAACACTGTTGCCTAGGCAATTTTAGCCTAATACCATGTTACTGATGCCTGCTGATATATATACCGAAGCAGCCTTCTGTCACAAGTTTCCCTTATGGCCCTAGAATTCATGTTGGTTACATTTCATTTACATTGTATGCTTTTTGGATAGATCTATTTTGCTTTAGCCCTGACTCTCCAGACACATTTTAATTAAGCACAAGTATTTTCTTACCTTATGCATACAAAACTGAGCAACGGTACATCCTGTTTTGTACTCACACTTTATCTCTGTCCATGTATAGTTTTCATCTCGCTCCTGGTTCCCATCAGAAGCATGAACTAATTTAGAGACCTGATGTTCCAGCAGGACCTCTTCCTCACAACTAGCCTACACAATCACCTTTTCTCTTGTAAAACTGAAGGACAGAAAAAAAGTCCGCTCATAAATACGTGGGGCGGTGAAAAGTTAATAGTTTAGAAAGCTGAAGTGCTATCTTTAAGAGCTAATTTAGAATCCATAAAAATTAATTCAATCAGTTCGTTTCTCAAAATTAGTGCTTAGGGGGAGGTAATTTGTATTGCTTAACATTCATTTAATGATTTGAAAGGTTTTCTGTGAAACAAACAGCAAAGGGAGGGCCAAGCTAAAAAAAAAACCAAAAAAAAAACAAACAAAAAAACCCAAAACCACAACAAACAAAACCCTCAAACAAAAAAACCCAAACAAACAAATGAACAAAAAAACACCCCCCAAAAAACCCAACCCAAACCAAAAAAACCCCACCAAACCAAAAGCCCAGTTCTTTTGGAAAAAAATAAAGTGTGTGTGGTCTGTGATTAGTCTGCTGTTAGCAACCTCCCAAAGGAAGAATTCTGAATACTTCAGGTATCTTTCCTCTATAGGAAATTGATTCCAAGGTGCATGTGCAGAAATTAGAAAGTTATTATTGTTGAAGCTTGATTTCAACCTTCTCTTTCATCATTTTTCATTATATAGGAAGTTTTTAACTAATCCATATTCTGTATATCTTCTAGACAGAAGAGGTGTTGAAAAAATCACAAAACAAGATGTTTACAGCTTTGAAGTATCATTCAACAGACTATTTATATGAGGTATAGTTTTATTATTTTTCTTAATATTCCGAAATAAATATGTCAGTAACTGAAGAAAAGATTGAGTGCACATTAAAAAAGATATAGAGCACTACTTTCTTAGGAATTCTGTTTCAGTGAGGCTGTACTGCATTTGCTGGGATAACATAGTTAAGTGATTACAGGTTCTTTAAGCAAAAAATTAAAGTACAATTTTGCCAAAACGAAAGAGCATCAATTTTATTTTTTTTTTAGTGTTTGTTGCACTTATAATTATGTTTTATAGCCAGTTTCCCATGCAGAGAGTTCTTTGGAGAATGCACTGTGACTTCTAATGCATAAAATTCAATTGCTTTTTTGGAGAACGAATCCAATTTTCTAGCTACTTCAATATGTATTAGGATAGTGATACACATACATCAGTATTCCCTACTGTTGATAGGGAAGAGTTTTTACAATGTTTTAGATTAAATTCATGGAGAGCAGATGGTTTTTTCACACCTACAATGAATATTTTGGCTTGATAGATGTTGATCAGTTAAGATATATATACCTGTGTGTATATATATATATATATGTATACCTGGATTTTCAAAAAGCATTTGACACTGTCCCCCATACAAATCTGGTGGAAAAACTGGCTTCACATGGCCTGGACGAGCATACGATCTGTTGGATCAAGCACTGGCTGACTGGAAGGTCCCAAAGAGTGGTGCTCAATGGATTTAAATCCAGCTGGCGGCTGGTCACTAGTGGTGTGCCTCAGGGCTCAGTGCTAGGACCATTTCTATTTAACGTCTTTATTGATGATCTCGATAAGGACATAGGGTGAATCATCAGCAAGTTTGCAGATGATATCAAGTTAAGCAGGAGTGTTGACTCCCAGGAGGATAGGGAAGCCCTACAGAGGGACCTAGATAGATTGGATCACTGGGCCAAGATCAATGGCATGAGTTTCAACAAGGGCAAGTGCCGGGTCCTGCACTTGGGCCACAATAACCCCATGCAGCGCTGCAGGCTTGGGGAAGTGTGGCTGGAAAGCCGCCTGGAGGAAAGAGACCTGGGGGTTCTAATCGACAAGCGGCTGAATATGAGCCGGCAGTGTGCCCAGGGGGGCAAGAAAGCCAATGGCATTCTGGCTTGTATTAGAAATACCGTGACCAGCAGAAGTAGGGAGGTGATTGTGCCCCTGTACTCAGCACTGGTGAGGCCACACCTCGAGTATTGTGTCCAGTTCTGGACACCTCAATCCAAGAGAGATATCGAGGTGCTGGAGCGAGTGCAGAGGAGGGCAACGAAACTAGTGAAGGGCCTAGAAGACAAATCATATGAAGAGCAGCTGAAGGAGCTGGGGCTGTTTAGTTTGAGGAAGAGGAGGCTGAGGGGAGACCTCATCACTCTCTACAACTACTTGAAAGGACACTGTAGAGAGGTTGGTACTGGTCTCTTCTCACAGGTAATTAACAATAGAATGAGAGGGAACGACTTCAAGCTCCAACAGGGTAGGTTTAGATTGAACATTAGGAAGGAATTTTTCACTGAAAGAGTGGTCGGGCATTGGAACAGGCTGCCCAGGGAGGTGGTTGAGTCACCGTCCCTGGATGTGTTTAAGGGACGTTTAGATGGGGTACTGAGGGACATGGTGTAGGGGAGGACTTTGTAGAGTAGGGTAGATGGTTGGACTCGATGATCCCAAGGGTCTCTTCCAACCTCAATGATTCTATGATTCTATGATTCTATGATTCTATTCTATGATATAGAAATGTTATGGTCTTGTTTTTCTTCCTGTCTACAGTTGCCTGATGTTACCAGCTGCTTATCACTCAAGCACACAATCTTACTTAATTGAGTTTTTACTTATTTATGTTTTCAAAGAAAAGCCATGAGCCAAATAAAAAACCTCTCTGGCAGAGTGGAGTGGTGCTTTGCAAAGAGGGGATATTGCCAGTGTGTGACCAGAAGAATGAGGTAGTGAGACATGATGCCTTCAAGAGCTCAGGGAGAGAGTAAGCCCATACACCACTTCTCCTGGCATGCAGCTGGAGAAATGCTGTATGCCTAACTTCTTCCCTCCTGCTAGAAAGTACGTGGGAGTTACAATGACTTTTCAGGCCTCTGATATATCAAGTGCACTTGCTAAATGCCTCCAATTCTTGGGAAATGCTGGGATTTGATGAGTGTATCAAGCTCTGATTCCCCTTTACATCTGGCTCAGCTGGACGTGGAATCCTCTTAATCATAGAATGGTTTGGGTTGGAAGGGACCTTTAAAGGCCATCTAGTCCAAGCCCCCTGCAATGAACAGGGGCTCAGAGCCCTGTCCAACATGACAGACAGTTCTTTCCAATTTCTTTCCAATTTCTTTTTGATTTGTGTCATATTATTTCTTGTACTTACTTGTTCAGTAGTTTCTACTGAAACTCCAGCAGGTCATTCTTATGTAAGAGTACTTTGAGAGCTCTTATGTTGCAATCCTTGAGGCTTGTTTTAATGAAGAGAAAGGTTATCATCAGCTCTTTCTGTTCCTGTGATCTCTACCAGGAACTTCACTAGCTGTACTATATTTTATGATAAATGTAGTTGTTTTAGCAGTAACTTCAATACAGATTACTTAAAGTGATGTCTGGCCAGTAACATGTAGAAAACATGTCCAGTTGCCTGTACCTGTCTGGTTTTACCTTCTTTGTTCAGAATTTGCAAAGAAGATCACGAGGAAATGTCACGCTTTGACTCAGGAAAGAGGGAATGCATTGGATCAATATGGTGTTTATCAATTTTTTGCAAGACCCTTCTACAGAAAAGATGTTATGATGGCAGTAGTTTTTTGCCTTTTTAGTTAAAATTAACTGGCATTTACAGATTTGTAACTATCCCACAAAGGTTTAAACTGTTAAGGAAAAAAGAATCTGTAATAGTGACCTCTCACAGATGTGACAGTGCTCAGATTACTTCCCACATCTTTTTTTGTCTTCCTTTATTTTTTTTTTTCTCCCCCATTTTCTCTCTGCCTATACAGGAAGGTTCAACACATGCACCAACAGCACTGCTGTTCTGGTAGAAATCCAAGTCAGTGAACCATTTCTAGTTTGTCACCTGAGATGTCTAATGGTGCAAGCTATAACTGGATTGACTGCATATGCTGCAGTGGGTGGACATTTCTAGGACCTTGAAGAAACAGAGCTGAAGTCAGGCAATGGACCTAGAACTAGAGAGAAGTTTCTGGTGTCATTCATGATGTTCTCCCCATTTGTATAGTTAGTTGCCTTTTCCAATATACCTTTACATCCCAAAATATTTGAGAACAACTTCTTTCTAAGGTATAAACTTGTTAAATCCAAACCCCTGTGTAAGAATAGTTTTTCTCTACTTCCTAAGCTCACTGTTTATTCTACGGTTCTGTGCTATTTATACAGTACTGCACATGGGCGTGTGTGACAAACTAACTGTTGGATAGTTTTTTGAAGTTGGTCTTTAGTGGAGAGTTACTGAATTTGCCATGTTGACTATTTAATTCTAGAATTAAATTGATTATTACCATGCTTCCCTGTTGTTTTTCTTGAAGGTAAAAGATTTTATATAGCGCTTTTGTTTTAGCTTATGAAAGCTGAGAAGCTTTAGAATCTTATAAGCTCTTAAAACAGCAATAGTGGGAATGATTTAAAATTGTTTCTGGCCAGCTTATACACATCAATGGTGAGGGGTCTGGAGAATAAGTCTTATGAGGAGAGGCTGAGGGAACTGGGGTTATTCAGCCTGGAGAAGAGGAGGCTGAGGGGAGACCTTATTGCTCTCTACAACTCCCTGAAAGGAGGGTGTAGAGAGATGGGGGTCTGTCTCTTTTCTCAAGTCACAGGCGACAGGACAAGAGGAAATGGCCTCAAGTTGCACCAGGGTAGGTTCAGGCTGGATATTAGGAAAAAATTTTCACTGAAAGGGTTATCAGACATTGGAATGGGCTGCCCAGGGAGGTGGTTGAGGCACCATCCCTGGAGGTGTTCAAAAGACAGGTTGATGAAGTGCTGGGAGGTATGGTTTAGTGATGATGCTCCTTGTTTGTTGTGTGGGTGTCTATTTTTGTCAGTTAGGTTGACGGTTGGACAAGATGATCTTTAAGGTCCCTTCCAACCTAGAAGATTCTGTGATTCTGTGATAAACACATGCAAAGTTTAGGTAAGTGTAGCTAAGCATATGTGCAGTTTTGCATATGAAGAAGTGTAGATCAAAAGTTAAATATCAAGTGAGGTGAAAGTTAGTATCTTCTTTTAGTTTTGACTGTGTCACTTTTACAGAAATGAGGTTTAAATACAAAATATCATGTGCTGGCAGAAAACACATGGAAACAGTGGAACTGTTCGTTCAACTGGAAAGGCAATGCACAAAAAGAAAAAGAATCGAACTGTCTCTCTCATAATTTTATCATGTGCCTTTTTTTGTGCAGAGCATGGCAAGGCAGAAGTTTTCCATCTGGAGATTATCGCTTTGCTTGCCTCCTTGTTTACATCAAGATGAAAAGTATCATCTCACTGGACTCTTTGCTGATGATAAGTATAGAAAGCCATGGACTAGAAGTAGGTTATACAGTCCTTAAGTTTCAGTTTAGATTTAATGTGGATTAAAGGAAAAACTTGTGTTTGTCCATAATATAGTAAATCTGGTAAAAAAGAAGTCATTTCCAGAAGTAACAGTATGTCAGTTTATATAGCTCTTGAAGGTAAAACATATTCATTGCCATGGGTAATGGATATTTATGTGTATGTAGCACCATAAATGAGGATTATATTTGATTAGTTTATAGACATCTTTGGGAAACATTCTGTCTGGCCATGTGGTTATAGAAGAAAAGCAATTATCAGGGATAAGTAAAGTACCAAATCTGATTAGTTGGGAGAGGTTTGAAAGGTGACGTTGAGGTTTTGAGATGCTGAAAAAAATGGGGATTTCCAAGTATAGAGGTAAAAATATATATAAATTTATTTGCATCTTTCTGGTGTATTTGCATTTTCTTTTGCTAAAGGAAACTAAAAGCATTGTTTCTTCTGTATGTCCTGTGTAAAGTATGGTTAGCCTCTGCAATGGTTTGATCACTACATAAAAATAAAAATTAATTTTAATATTTTCTTTGTGATTCTTTTTGTCTCTTCTTGTCTCAGTTACTTCAACACAGAACATGATCACTATTTCAGTTTTGGATCAATGGAAGCAAAGCTTATCTGTGGAGGATTTCCTGGAAAAGTCAGTAACATTAAGTTAAAAACGTATATGATTCCTTTGATATCATTCAGGCACATAAACTAATGATGATAACATGATATGGAAAAGTTGTCAACAGTACCAAATGTAGAGAACACTGGAGTTGTGCACTGTAGCAGACAGCTTAAAGTTGCTGTTTTCCCTAATATTATTGTGGTTTTATGGAGTTCTCTGCTTCTTTATCTCATTTTTGTAGCTGTTTCTTTTATCTCACTTATGACTGATTGGAAGAAGTCTTTGAAATCAATGCAGGAACATGAAAGTAAACCATGGGGACATTTTTCCCCCTTCCTCTCTAAGACAGTTATCTCTCATAATGGCAGATTAAGCTATTCGAAGAATTGTATTTATAAATCTCTGAAAAGGTGTAAAAAGCATCTATAAAAAGTCAAATTTGCGTTATAGCAATTGAAGACAGAAGTATTTATTTATATCAGATGGACTCTGAAATAGAGTTAATTTTAAAAACAGATTTGCAACACAGTCTTTACAGCATACATAAAACAGGAAATAAAATCATAGTTCTTCAAGCCTGTAAATTGTGTGTATTTCTGCCCTCAAACAATTGTCAGTATGAAAGAAATAGAGAAATTACAATTTTGATTTTGCAGCCCAGTCTAAAATCTGTTTTATCTTCAAATCTGCATTAAAAAAATGGTTGTGAAGAAAACCTGTGGTTGTGGAATTGTACGGAAAATGCCGGCACCAGGCTTGGTGGCACCTTACAGTGGCACTCTTCTGTGATTTCACTATGATACAGTCTTTAATTGCGTTGCTTCATACTGGTTTTTTGGCATAATCCCCTGCTTATTCATGGTACAGAAATGATCATGCTTATAGAGTGGCTTATGCCACATTAAAGTTTGGACATTAATTATTATCAATACTGCATACTTATTGCTTGTGCTATACCACTTGTAGTTTCAAAATTAAATTGGAAGCTATATTGTGTTGTAAAATAGTTGATTATTTTTTTTAAGATGTGTAGTACAGATTCTTCCCCATTGCTGCCTAAACAGTAAGGTCTATATGCAGAGGTGCATTCGTATACTGATTCCATTTACGAGATTTGTCTCCAGATGGCTATCATACAGCAAGATTATGTAATGCAAAGGAGCATTTAAAAACTGAATTAATCAATAGGATACACAGTTGAGAAATCAATGGTCTGAAAATAGAATATTGAGTTCAATAGATATAGAGGAGCAGATAATTTCGGTTATTCAGAAACATCAGCACTTGGAAGAGTCAGTTTACATGGATAACAGCATTAACATGATCACGTTTTAATTAACAATTCAAATATTTTGTTCAGATGCATGATTACCTCAGGACTGTGATGGGTTTTTTCTGTAGTCAAATGATTTTACTATTTTTTTTGCAAGCAGGTTTTTTTTCCCGCTAGTAATAGTATTGAGATTAGTAAGAAAAGTGACAGGAAAATAAAGTGATTTTGTTTCTTCATTTATTCTTCTTTTTCCCTATTGCAGTTGTTGCTGTCCATGCAGTTTCTGCATGATTTTTGCAACAAGACCGTACAATTAACCCAGCAGCAATTTTTTGTTGTAGATGTTATGACATCGACAGATTTCATGCTTTTTCTGGACATTATCCTTTTGTTAAGTTTAATGTTGGGGGTAAAGTTAAAAGACATTTTTGGGGGGAAGAATTAAAAATATAATTTGACCATGGATCTAGTAAATAGCTATAACAAGTCTGCAATTTCCAATCTTTTCCAGTGAATACAGTGGTTATCAAAGTTCTTAGAGTATCTTTTTGAGTGCTGTTGATTCACTGAGCAGTCAGGGTAGATATGACAGTGCTTTTACAACAGCTTAAGTATAAGATTTTTTTTTTTAATTTAATTTTTTTAATTTTTTTTTGCTGCTTTTTAGGAAACCTGTCTCTTCTGTAGTGTTCTATGTTGGTAATGAATTAATAGAAGTTATTCCGAGTTCAAATCCCTGCTCTCAGACTGACATAGAAGAACTTTTTTTACTTACGAAGAATGTTTTTTCAGAAGAATGCACCCATGACAAATATTTGAAGACTAACTATACCACTGAATTTAGAGAACAATGGCAAGGTAAAGTGTTTAATGCACTGTTTTCTAACTTTTTATGAAGTAAGCTTGTTAACTTCCATAATCTTTTGTATGTGATCCATAGACATTGAAGAGATCATTTGGGTGATCACAGCCTTTGTAATTGCACAAGTTTTAACCATTTTAGAGAGATTGATTACCTGGAGAAGCAGGGCTTGTCTTAACAGTTCAAGATAGATGCAAGCTAAAAGAAGTTTCAGACTGATCAAATATAGGGCAGAAGGTTACAAAAAGTATCACAATAACTAGTTCTTACCAGGCATAAATCACAATGTTAATGATGCGTTGTACCTCAATAAAATTAGA
The DNA here is from genome assembly GCF_001431845.1 of Calidris pugnax. Taxonomy (NCBI): domain Eukaryota; kingdom Metazoa; phylum Chordata; class Aves; order Charadriiformes; family Scolopacidae; genus Calidris; species Calidris pugnax. The sequence goes on from NW_015091043.1 coordinate 987,922, forward strand.
TCCTTGTGGTGTGTTCCTTTACCATGTCAAGGAAGGAAAGTAGTAAACTTTTTCTGCTTTGTTGCTGGGATGAAGACAGTTCAAATTGGGTAGTATTCCTATGTGTTTTCTGAAAATTTGCGATTAGTAGCGCCCTAATAGGTACAATGAATTCTGATCACAGAATGCAAAATGTTGAGAAAGTGTTTGATTCAACAGTATTACAATTTATTATTTTGAACTACCAGGTTTATTTTTCAATACAGGGGTTTATGTTTCTCTGTCAAATACATAACTTTAGAAAAGGAAAGTAATGTAGTCATTTAGTAAGAACTTTTTTCCACAGTCACACAGAGGAGGCATGTGGTTCTTGATACAATATTGTACAAGATAACATTTACCAGGAACATAGTATCAACAATGCAAGTGCATTACAGTTAATAATTGAAAGACAGTAATCTTACAAGTTTTACAATACTTACAAACAAGTTTTCAGTATTTAGCATGCTGTTAAGAGCCTTTGTGTTTTGCATAGGCAGTCTGTCATGAGAAAGAGGTCACTGAATTTCACTGAATTTCACTGAATTTTTTAGAGTTGGAAGGGACCGTAGAGATCATCTAGTCCAACTCCCTGTGTAGTGGAACTACACACATCTTTGTACCATTAACCTGAGGAGTGCTAACAGTCTAGCACGTGACAGCACTGGCAGTAAAAACCCCATTCAAACATGAACTCAATATTTGCTCCCTGATTGATAAAGTACTTGAGTACATGCTTAAACTATTAAAGTTCATTTGATGATAAAGTCCTTTGACGATCAGAAGTTACTGAATCAAAGAAAGCGATGATACTGCATTCAAGTTACCATTCTGAAAAATAAGCCTATTAAAAATGTGGAACTTCACTTCTTAAAATGACAAAGGGGCAACTCGATTCGGTTTTGTATGGATCTCAGACACTGGCACTTGTGAATTTCAAGCTGTATCTATTGCTCCAGTTGCAAAACCGTGTATTGTGAAAGTAGTTAGGTATGTGGTTGCATCTGTTTCACATCAGGAGAGCACTTCAGTAAATGTGTAAATACATTCTTGCATAGGCATGCTTTCCTGAAGTGGAGAATAAGAGGTTAAAATTAACAAGGAAGTGCACTAATTAAAATATTTGAATCACAGCAGCATAATGAGATTAATTGAAAAAACTTTTTTTTTTTAAATATGATTTAAGTACTAGAGCCACATATAATAAAAAGGTACAATACAAATTAATATAATATAAATAATTAGAAGTATAGCTAAATTGGGATAATAAATGCATATCAAGTTGTGCCTCATTTGACTGGATATAGTGTTAGGATATTAGGAGTTATCCTGTTTTATGTGAATTAGCAAAAACTAAACAAGTTATTATTTGTGGATAACATGATCAAGTTTATGTCATTGAAGCAGTCTTTATTTTCTGATTGATTTTAGTACCTACTTTTGCGACCAATATATGCTGAAATATTGAGGTGCTTCCTACTTTGTTTTCCTGGTTGTCTGAGGGAAGAAGAATAGATCAGGGATTATGTATCAGAAAATGTCAGTTGTTTAATTGGAGATAGTTTAAACTTATTAGGCTACTAGAAGCTTCAGTAGCCTCTCCTGAATTGTTTGTCTCATTAAACAGAGGCATTTTTTAACAAGGCACTTTTTTTTTTTTTTCCCACTATATGGAGATCTTTTTGTGTTAGCAGCATAAAACAATTTCCGTGGGACATACGTGGAACATTGTGACATTCCCAGCCACCAAGAAGGAAAGGAAAGCTACTGCAGATAGGGAATCATACAGGCAGTGAAAGGGGGATGTGGGAATGAGAGGGCTTTCATGTTGTTAAAAAATAAGAAAGAAAATAAGAAAGAAGAACGAAGAATTCTTTTTGCCCTTCTATATATATGTGTAATATGTGTGTGTATATATATGTGTACATTATACTGCAAATATAAAGGACTACATCAAATAGAGTTGTGATTACTGCATGAATTCTGTCTCTTGGAGAGCAGTAGTCTAAATTCTAAAGAAATTAAGGACTATAATGTCATCTTTCTTGAAATAGGAATAATTTATAGCCTGTATTTTCTGCCTGCTTGTTTTGTACATAAATTTTTCTTGCTTCAGAATTAGAAAATCGTGATTAGGTTTAAATGTGTATGGAGAGACTGCCTCATTTCTACATTAAAAATTGCACTGAACTAAGTTTCTCAGCCAAAATCTATCTGAAAATTTCCTTTATCATGCGTTACAATGCAAACAAGGGAATGAAAAGAAAGTACCTTTTCTTTGTAACAGGTATTATGTTAGACAAAAGAAAAAACAAAAGAAACCAAAGCTTATCATGTAGAACATTGGAAGTATAGACTTTGTTGCATTTAAAGCTTAAAAATCTTAAAATATATAAAGTAAAAAGCAGTTATTATTTTGCTGGCATTTACAGCATTCCAGCAGTTGCTCAAAAATTCTCTTTATTCTGATAAGTCTTGTTATATTTATATTGTTTGTTAATGTATTTTTTCTTATTTTTCTTTAGATTTATGTATGGAAGAGGAACTTGTTTTTATTGATAATCTAGAAAATTTTCGTAAAAAACTGCCTTCTTCATCTGTACTTCTGAGCAGACTACAGTATTTTCTAGTAAAAGATCCCCTTTTAGATTCTGAAGGACAGAATTTAACAGAAGAGAACATTTTCAGGTACCTACAAATTGTTGTATAATATTAAACATAAATAATACTCTGTGTGTAACGCCATTAACATTTTAAATCTGTTGTATGTTAACTTTTTAACTGATTTGTATTTGCAACAGTAAAGACTTCAGCTTTTTTTCTTGCTTATGAAAAAATTAGTAGGATGAAATGTATATGCATTATTTAAGAAAATTGGATAAATGAAATTATGTCATTTCTACACTCTGTAAGTGTGAAATGTGCTCAGGATTTTAGTTTTGGGATATTGAAAAAATGTCCATCTTTAAGGGACCTGATTCTCCCTCAGACTGATGGATTTCCTTTAAGTAAAATGCCACTAAATTTAGTTGAGCCAGGATTTTACACATGCTCCCATGTTCCTTTTCTCTCTCCTCTCAGTCATGCTGTCAGTAAATCCATGTTCTTACCCTGCTGAACTGTGTTTCTTCAAGTGTAAATTTAATTATTCATGGTGTGGTTTTTTTCACTTTCATATTGCTCTGTTGATTGTCAGGAATTTGAACAAACTGGTACATTAAAAGAAGTATGTAAGTTATATCCAGAATGTGCCTAGTATTTTGTAATTATATTCATCTGTATACATACATTCATAAAGCCTGTTTACATTTTGCACTTGTTTACTCCATGTCTGCATCACTTGTGCAGCTTCCTTTGCACTTGATAAGGTTGCATGATTCACAAGCAAGGCAAAACAGATTTAAAATTATTTAAATAAACTTATATAACAACAGAACAGGGAGGAGTGAGGCTGTTTGCCTGGTTTTGCAAACATGAGCCCTGATCTCTCAATGAGTTTTGGACATAAAATTATATGCTCATGTGAGTACTGTAGATATCCAGCAAAGAGAATGTGATCCAAATCTTGCAATGACTTTCAGAAATGCCAGTCACAGGAGAAAAAATATACTACCATGAACCAAAAGATAAATAAAGTCAATATTATTGATTACAGAAATTTTGTATAGAGCAAAAAAACTTGTCATTAGAATAAAATTAGGTCTGCAGTTTTTGCAGAAAGCATTTTTACATGGCAGGCCTTATGTGTTGAGATGATGAAAAATTTAAATATGGTTTTTTTCTGTAATTTTTTCAAGGCAGATCCCAATATTAAGTGGTTCAACTCTGCATGTAGCGTACTATTTCTTGAAAAATAATTTCAGTTAATTACACAGATTGGTACAGCATGCCTTGGAATTGCTTTCTTTAAAAGGCATGTATTTAGAAAAAAAAAACTTTTGCCACACATAGGGCTATCAAAGCAACTGTTAAAACTTTTAGTCTTAGATATGACATAATACAAAGAAGTCACTTGCTTTATTTTATAATCTTTTAAAGGGAATGTTTGACTTTCCAAAAAGAAATGAAGATGGAAGAGGTTAAAAAAGAATTGCAGGGGATTAAAGAGAACTTCTGTACCATATCTGTAAAAGATGAAGAGGTATCATCATGTTGTTTCTTACTAAGCACTATATTAGCAATTGCTTTGTGTTATGCATAAGTGTTTGTTCGTCTGCAAGTCATTTTATTGAATTCTTTTTGTACTCACTGAGCATTTGTAGCCTTCATATTTCCATAATTAGGAAATGTCCAGCTTGGTTACTTTTTTAAAAGATGCAAAATCTACTTTTTTGCTCCACTTTTCAAAATTCTAAAAAACAAACTTTCAATTAAATAAATGAGGATTTTACATGATTTGTAACTGTAAGTAACTCCACTGACTCAATGTGAAATACTGTAACACTATTTTTTTCTTTGTATTGAGCAAATCTTTGTGTATGCTGTGTAAAAGTTGTATGAATTCTTTCTTAAAAGCCCTAAGATTCATTTAGAATTAAGCTATTTCGAGATTTTGAAAGAGCTTTGACTGTACAGTAACATCAAAGGAAAATTACTTACTGTTCTGTTGTGATTAATATTTTTCAGTATTTCACGTTGCCTGTTGAGTTAGAATTCTGCAAACCCAGCAATGGCAGATCAGATTCTGTTAAGATTCCATCATATGTGGAAGTGAAAGAGTTGTTGAATTTAGTTCCAGAAACTATGGCTGATGAAGACAGGTACAAAGAGGTAATCAAAGAAGGTGAGGATTGGTTTTCTTAAATGCTACCCCTAATTTTCCTTTCATTTGCACCCATTTAATGCAATCTAGCTCTTTTGTATTCGGTTCGCTTGTGGATTACCTCATAGCCTATCAAACGACAGTTTCTCTGTATGAGCTATACTCAAATTTCTGAGTATTAGAAATGCCTCCCCAAGTAGTCAAGGGGAAGTAAACTATTCACCATTTAGATCAATCCATGGTTGTGTTGTAATCTTGGAAACAAATGTAACATAAGCCGTGACTCATGATATCCAGTCTACCATAAATATAATAATTTAGTGTTATTTTTTTCTTATCTGTAATTTCATCTACTTTCAGAGACACCTTTAAGAGGATTATATGCAGTGCAGTCATATTGTAAAAATTGCTTGTGTTACATTGTAACTGCAAACACAAAAGCAGATTTCTGGGGAAAAGGGGGTCAAATAGTTCCATGGATAACAGGAATATTCTATATGGCAGTAGTAATTTCTTTAAAGGAACTTAAGAAATGTTACTAAATGCTTCTATACTACAGATAAGTACAATTTTAATGACAGTTATTGGTTGTCGGATTGATATCTATGATAGTATTTTGTGTAGTTAAAAGAAAAAGACAGATCCTGAGATATTTTTTTTTTAGTTTTGATTAAAAACAGTTTGCATTGGTTTTGGCAAACAATTGAGGAAAACCACGCTTTTGGTGGATAAGAAGCATCTCAAAGAGGCAAGATTCATGCTTCTGAATATTGAGGGTGTGTGCCAAATTCTGGTTCTGAGAGGGCAATGCTTTGGTGTCTCTTATTGAAGACAGGAACAAAACTTTTAAAAGTGTGTGTTTGGCTAAGGCAGTTTCGTGTGCATTCCTGATACATTTAGTACATCACAACCTACATGCCATGCTCCAAGTTGAATGACATGACCTCCACTGCAGAGGTTTGAGGATTTGTATGTATACATCAAACTATTACTCTTTTTTAGTCTGTTTTAGTAGCAAGAGAATCTACATACACAAACTCCTGGTAAACTACATTTAGACTACCTACTTACTCCGGAAATCACAGCACTGTAATTAATCATAATAACTTTGAATAGTTCAGACAGTGACTATATATTGGATTTTTTTTCTGGCACTTTTAAGGAATGAGACTGAGCACTACACTGATCAGCTATGGCATTTGAGTTACTAAGCATAACTGTAATTTCTCAGAACAATATCTTTTGGAGATTCAATAAAAAGATTGAAAGAAAAAGATTGCTCTGACAGGAAAAAAGAATAATGGTTCATTTATGGCACCTTTTAAAATCTGTTTTCAGATCTTAAAGCAGAAATTGCATATGCAATAGAAATTTCCAAGTACTGTCCCAAACCAGAAGAGGTTTGCTCCACTAATAGCAGAAGTATGTTGGAATTCTGTGAGTCAGGTAGGAAAATCTACATAAATCGAAGGATGATACTTAAAATAAATTCTTCAAGTGATTGTTCCCATATTCTGTTCTTGGGAGTGTATGTGTCATATAGATTTAAGATGTTTCCCCTGTGGAATCTGCTATTTTGTACCTGAACTGGAAACAGGTGGAAGTGCTATACTCCTTTCAAAGGTTTTGAAAGCTAAATACTACAACCAGCTTCACAGCACCTTCATGTTGCTTTTGGCTGCAAGTGGCGTCTATATCTTTTGCACTTGATTAGCTTTTTAGATTTTTTTTATTTAGCAACTTATCTACCCAGAGAGGGCAAAGGAAAGTTAAGGCAGATTGATTAAAATCAGGGAGTCAAAGAGCACAGTTTGTTAAAATCTTACACAAATGTTTTCAAAAAATGGTGATGGAGGAGGATCCAGAGAGAAGTACTAAGTTTATATCTTCTTGAGGGGCAAAACTCCTGTGCAGACATTTTGGTTTGTAGGTGGTTCAGTAATGCTGTGTGGTCAAGAAATTAAGTCACGTAGTCACCAGAGCTGTTTTCCACAGAAATAAGCTGGAAGTGTTGGATATTTGCTAATGCTGGTGTTGAATCCTGGCTTCCCCTACACTGGCGTCAGGAAATCCTTTACATGTACCCACATTTAATAGCTTGAAAACTCAGCCAGGTATGCTGGTCACAATGCATATCAATGCTGGACAGGTTTGGTGTCTGACTGATCAAACTAACTATCCAGCCTCAGTTAAAATTTCTTCAGGTTCCAGGAGTAATCGCCTTTAATTTCATGTAGAAAAGCCTATGCAAAGAGTGACATTTACAAATGGATGTGATCTGGGCAGAGTGGCAATACTTGAATGAACATATAGCTTTCTTCCTAATGTATAACCTGTCTTGGAAAAAGTCTGTCCATTATCGCATTGGACAGCAGCAGTATTACCCTCCAGTGCCTGTTCACTCGGTAGTTTTCCATCCAGCAATTACTCAAATCCTTGAGAAATTCTGAGTTTTCTCCAGACCAAGATCCCTCTTCTTGTCTTAGTTTCAATATGATTTAAACTGGACTGATGGTTGTCCCCTTCCGACTGGTAGAACCACTGTCCTAATATTGTGTTGTAGTGGGCTTTTGGTAGGAGCAATCCTATATCCACTCATACTGTCTGATATGAAAGCTCAGGGCAAACCCACCATATGTTGTCCCACCAAGACAAAGTTAAAGTTAGTTTCCGTCTGGAGATTATTGCCTAGCATGACTAACTGTAATCTGAATCTAGCGAGCTATCTGACTGCTCCTTACTTCTAAAGCTTATGATAAGCAGGAGGATCTTAAGTGCAGTAGATCTGAGCAGTTTGGGACCCTCCTCCTGCATACAGTAATAGCAAGTTGACTATGATCTTATCCAGGACATTGTGCATTCTTCTGGAATAGGTGAGTAGTCAAACCATCTTGAATTGTTTTTAAAAGAAAGTGATGGCATTAATCTTTATTGCCAGTTTGCTGGCTTAGCTCTTTCTGCCACTGAATCAGGGAAAAGTCAGTCATTGGTGCACAGACAGTTTCCATGTCTTTTTTTTTTTTTTTTTTTTTTTTGACATACTGTTCCTTTCAGAATGTCTTCTCAAGTAGAATACCAGTGATCCTGGGTGTTTACACATGGTTTATCATGTTGATTCCAGTGGTCCTGGGTGTCTACACACGGTTTATCACTTTGATTCCAGTGGTCTTGGGTGTTCACACATAGTTTATCACTTCGATTCTCCCCTTCTGGCTGCTTGGTTCTTATCTCTCCAAGCAAAAGCATTTGTAAAACATGAAATAATTATTCTGCTGTGTTCTATTTAGGGGAGGTTTCCAACGTGGGCTTTAAGAAGTTTAGAAAACAGGGAGAGTCAAGCAAAAAAGAAGTAATATGAGAAGAGGTATAGAAATAAAAGATAGAAGAAATTCGATTTGTTTTCTCCAGGATAAAGAATACTGAAGAGACTTCAGGGAAGAAGTCTTGTGGCACAACAGTTTTCTTTTTTTTTTTTTTTTTTTTTTTCCCAAGTATACTCAGATCTGTAGGATGGAGACCTGCAAACCTGTACATGCTCAGCTAAGGCACTGTTAACTATGGAAGTTCCTGTATTGGGTGTAAAATTTCAGCAGCGATACCCTACAGTCTTCTCCTTCTCATTAATTTTGTTATTTATGAGTTACCAGATGTGAAATAAGTTTGCTTGAAGAGAAGAAACAGTCATAAAATAATGGCATTTTCTGTAAACATTTCATTGTTTACCTTCCTCTCCTGCTAGGTATGGGGATGGTTTATTGATAAAAGGGGTTGAGGGACAAGAGAATTCACTCAGTCATTAATGCTCTGAGAAGGGGAATGGCACCCTGAGTGTAGGCAGAGTTTAAATAATGTAGCTGGTCAAAGTGTTCCAGTCTCAAAGGTAAAAATAACTAGACAAGAACTAATAGGAACAGTATTGCTCAGAGAGAAATATCTGTTCATTTTAGATATGTCAGGAACTTCTGCTGTCCTGAGATCAACTCCTGCTCTATTCAAAGAAAAGTCCTAAAATTGTTTCTCATTGCAAAAAAATATTTGTGAGCTGAAGTTCACAGCAGAAGTTCACTGAGCTTTTTTGATTCTAAGTAAATGGGAAAGAAATTACACTGAGTGGAAATCTGTTTCTTTCTTTAGTAACCACTTTTATTTCTTACCTTGTGTGTACTGTACGTTCTCTGGCTTTCTAATGCTGTCCTTTATCCTTCCTGCCCTTCCTGCCATGCAACCTGCTTGTTAGGTCGGGTTGAGAGCTATGAGGAGCTGGGCAGGTGGCTGGTCCATTGCCTGCTGCGTGCTGGCTGGCCAAACAATGTGTGTATGGTGATTGCAGCTGCTTACTGCCTGTTGGAATGAATAGGGAATTTGTTACAAGTGTTTTTCCTTATGGAGGCACTTAATTACAATTTTTCTGGCTGTTAGTTTTTACAGAACATAGAGGAACTGTACCTTTTGTGACATTTACTTTCTGGCTAAGCCTAACAAGAAATATTATTAGAAGAATCACTGAGAGGTGAATACCAGAGAAATTGTGCAAACTGCCAGTTTTTATGGAATGCACCAAAATCAATGAAATTGCAAATTCCTTATTAGAATAAAAAGCAATAATCCATTAAAATGTTCATATTTAATATGATTAGCCAAAAAAACCGATGTGAAAACTGACTTTAAAGGGAGTTACAACATGCCAGGTTTGTTTGGCTTTATTTTAAAGCATACTGCTTTAAAAAAATTGGTGTTGTAATTCATTTCAGTGGTAATCCCTTGAAATTATGATGAGTACTAATTCTGCTTAGAAGAGTAATTTTGTCTTTAAAATCCTGTCTATTTCTGAAGTTCCTGTGTCCATTCATCCGAATGTTAAAGCCACTGCAATATTGTCTGAAGTCTCTCTCCCATCTAATTAACTTCATTTATGTAGCAACTATCTAAGGCAGCCAACAGGGATGAACACTTAACATCAAAACCTCAGCCACAGTTCCTGGTGATTTAATAATAAAAATAATCTTAATGGGAAGAGTATGTAGCCAGAAGTACATTACAGAATGAGTAAAGGAATGTGATCTGCACATTATTGCTCCCAAACTGTCTGGAAATTAAATGTGAAGTATTTGGGTTTTGTTGCTTAAGTATGTCCTATGAAAAGATTCTGTATTTTAATCCAAAACTTCACTAGTGTAAAATTTGAAAGTATGCATTTCATTCACAAGTAGCTTTGTGATTTGGATTTTTTATTTTTGTTTTGGGTGAGGCTTTATGCAATTTCTAGCGAAATCTGTTCCATATCTGAAAGACGAAATGGATGTACCTTTAACCCCTCCATGCAGACAACAAAGATTGTGGGTTAATTTTCTGTGCACAGGACTTCAAGAAGAACCTATTCCTCTTTCTGGTAACAGGTAATGAAAATTTTGTAGTAGTAAGTCCTGTCATAAATTGTCTACATCATAAATCCTCAAAATCATTCAAAAAATAACTATAGTCCATTTGGAACTGGTGGTTACGTTCTTTGAGACAGCTGCATATATTTTGTGTTTTGCGTGAAAAAGTGAACAGAGTGCATGATCCATAGCTGTGATTTTTCAAGGGAGTTTGAAAAAGGAAATGACAGTTGCTATTATAGACCTCTCTCTTTGGGGGGACTTAATAGCCTGAAAATTGAATTTCCTTTTTGGAGTAGGCAACAGTAAATATCTATGTATATCAAGTATGTTATGTGTGTATATGCATATATTTATAAATACGGCAAACACTTATGTTGAACAAGTATCACCTAAATAATCTCCAGAAGAGGTGCAAGAGGAAAGTATTTTCTGTGTTTTGGGGATACCTTCCAGCAATGGAATTTAAGCCTTTTCATGCTGACATAGGATTAGGATTGCTTCAGCCTTTCCTTCTCTTCTTATTTGTGACTAGCTTTTTTTGCCTTGCTATCTCTCTCACATATGCACGAAGAATTTAAATATCCTTTTCAGGAGGGAACCACCTTCTAGGTAGAATTCTTGTTCAGTGTTGCTTTACTTCATGAACCAGCCTTGGTGGCTCCTCTCGCTCCTTCCTGTTCACCACAATGTTGCATGAAATGACCCTCTATATGAACAGGAAGAAATTTTAATGAATGAGTAAATGAATGAATGAACTGAAAATTTAGAGGGAAAGTAGATCTTTAAAAGGTAGTTTTGTATAAATTGAAATTCAACAGGTAACACTCTTTAGCTTCATACCTCCAACTCTTGTTTTATGTTCTTAGTATTTTGATTACAGAGCCCTCTAGGAAAAACTTAGAATGTTTGGCATGGCAATCAGAGAAGTATCGGGATAATATGAACTCTCTTTTGCTTGTTGGTAAGGATTTCTAATTGATGAACAATTTTTAATTGATGTAGAAGAGTTCCATGTACATGGAGAAAATATAGCAAAAAAAGTTAATGTTGTATTACAGAGCACATCTTTTGAGCCATTGAAATTTATCCAACTAATGTAACTAAGCTCTGAAGTTTGGATTATGTGATTCTTTTAGTCCAGATAAAAAGTTACAGTATGGTAACATAGAAGTTGGTATGCCATGTATCCTTCTATGGAAGCAATTTGAATGAAGGAAGAGTTTTATTTCATGGTGAAAATGCTCGGCTCACTACTAATTATATTCAGTAACTGTGGTAATTGAAATTTGGTAATCTGTTGAACTCTTTCTGTATCCTATTTTTCCTTAAGTAATGTTTCAAAATATGTTATCAATCAATAGAAAAGTACTTTTGATGGAAAACATTAGCTTCATATGAACAGAGTTCTTGTTAGGAAGAAAAATACACAAAACCAAAATAAGGTGCAGATTAATTCTGACCAGGCCAGAATACTTATTACCACTGTTCTTTCATTTGATTTTATTTGCCTTCATTTTACAAGTCTCAGGATTAAGTTATGTATATTGACTTATTATGTTGTCCAGTTCATTTGTACATTCATTTATAGTTGAAAATAATTCATGGTAGGCTCATTACTATTTAAGTTCATTTTTTTTCAGGTAAGGATTATGTTAAGTCTGTGTAAGCATGGCAAGTAAACCCACAAATAATGAGCAAGATCATTTGTAACTTGAGTAATGAATCTACACATTATAAGATCTGAAAAATGTTTACTTGTATACTCAACAATTAAAAAGCATACTTACTCTGATAACACTCAACTGCTTTGCTCTCAAATCTATTAATGACACTGAGTTACAAATGGAATTACAGACAAAGGATATATGTAGTAGGTCATCAGTACTTGGGAGTTTCATTTCCAAGATGACCTTCTATTTTCATGTTTCTAGATTATTAATGTTATGTGTTTATTTCTGTTTTTTTTCTAGAGCATCAGGCTGTTAAACTTGCATATCAGCGTTATTCACTTACAGAATTGAAGGAAATGCTACCAGTTGAGGTAGAAGCACCAGTGCTTAGCTCACTAGAGGAGGGCTGGTGGCTTCATTTGGGTTTAAATCCAGTCTCCATAGAAACTTTGGAGCAATTAAATATGGATGCCAGTAATGCAAACCATTTGCTTCCCACGGAAGTAGAAACATTCATACAATTTACATCATATCAGTTAGAAAGTAAGTATCTTTTTTTAAAAAAGTGATAAAAAAGCAAAGATAGATACTTTAACAGAGAATCACACAGTGACAGTTACATACCTCCAAGAAGGAAGGAAATGGAAGATTTCTTATTCCCAAGAACAAAACGTTTATAGCAATATGTAGTAGCAAAACTACAATAATTAAGGTGTACTTTCACAACCTCAGAACAAATTGTAGGAACAAAGGTGTTAAACTACACAAAGTTATCTTTTCTATTAATGTGTATATGAAAAATAGCCTCCACCACCATACTATTTTTTAATACAGGAGAATTTCTTAACAAATAGTAAATTTACATTGGAGTATTTTAACAAAGCAGGTACACATATAGTCCTATCTGCAGAAGATCAGTGGGGACAGTATGTTACAGTGAAAATTCTTTATTTTGTGATGATGCTCTTCGGGGGGGGGGGTTGTATGCTGGCTGTTGTTTCAAACATGCACCACTCATAAACCTCAGATTTACACATGGACCATTTTGCATACTTATAATCAAACTGTAACAGAATATGCAAGAATTTATTTCGATTTTATTATATAACTATATCCTGACTGCAAGGTACCAGTTGTGGTTGTAGAACTCCAAGGATTTCTACTAACTATATACTCTGTATATAAGATACATTGTGTAACAGGATTTATTGTGAAACAGACACCGCTCAGGAAAGAATATTTCCACTTAACTGCTTTTTACTTATCATACAGTGTTTAGCTACTGTGTTTAACATGGATGTGCAGGAGCAATGCAAAAAATTCTAGTTCTAGGAAAGCACATCTTTAAAGGGAGCTAATTGCATGCTTTACTTTTTTTTTCCTCTAAAAAGAAAATCCGTTAATCTTCTAATCTTTCTTCCTAATGAAATGTGTTGCTTCCCACTTCCTAGAAATCTAACACCATTAAGCACCATGCAGATGGTGAGAACTTTTCCAAGCAGTACCATGGTCTTCTGTTTCTCAACGTCGTACATTTTTACTTAGGACTGATCAGTACAAATTTTCTAAAAGCGGATTGTAATGACCTGGGAAAGCAGAAATTAAAAAAATCCTTCTCTATACTTACCCAAAATATTTAACTCCAACCTGGAGAAAGAAAAGAAAAAATCTCTGTTGCAATGAATAAATTAAATGTTATTTTTTAGGATGGCTTGAAGAGAAGAATTCCATGACAAACCAGGAGCTTCTTTCTGCTGAAAGACATCAGTTGGACAAAGTAATTAATCCTTCCATGTCACCACGGACTCAAAGGCAGTGCTTTGCCCCGCAAGTGAGTGCTGGACCATCTGCCAAAATTCACAGTACAAATACATCTGTGGAAGAGCTCACTGGAGGAAGCATAAGAAAGAGTAATGTAGAAGAAGCAATTTATTCCTTAAACCAAGAAAAGAAACCCACCAAAACATCTGAATCAATCAGCAGTAAAGATGTGTCTTCTAAACGAGACAACTCATCCAGTAGTCAAAAGCCTACATCACTTGCACCTGCTACAAAATGGGACAATGATGATTCTGATCTGAGCAACTTTATCATGCTGAGATCTAAACACACACTCACCCAAAAAGAAGAAGAAAATGACATAGATAGTCCTAGAAAAGGTATGTGAACCAGATTAGCGTGCCATTTTCCAGGTTTAAATCTGGTCTCTTATTCCAGTTACAATAAATGCTAGTTCCTCTAAGTAGATCTATGGGTAAAAATATCCTTTGAAGTTACATTTTTATGATCTTTATGTAGCTGAATTTTCAGCTAAGGATCTTAGCTCTTGTTTTTTTTTCCTTTAGAAATCAGGGAATTTTGTTTGTTTGTTTTGTTTTGTTTTGAGGGGTACTTTGGTTTTGGGTTTGGGGTTTTTTGTTGGTTGTGGAAGTGGTTTTTAATAAAATAAACATCTGACTTTATTCTTATTCTGACAAAGTAACTCTAAATGGTATTTATTCAATAAGATCTCTTCTATCCATATATTCTCTTTGTAGAAATAGTACTTATCTGTTGTAGTTATCAAATAAATTGTAGCTATCAAATAGTAATTATTAATACTTTTACTTTTGTAAAACCGACATAGCCTAGGCAATAAAGAAGAGTTAAAGTTATTCTCTGGAAAGAACCATTTGTGCCAGTCACCTTTATGCAAACCCCATCAAACAATGAGGCCAAACAGGTCTTAGGGAAAACAGGAAGTTGTTGGTAGCATTGTTCTTGTTGATGACAATGCTTATGAAAGAATCACAGACTATGCATTGAGCATGGCAGAAATGCAAAATAGCAGAGAGGGAAAAGAAGTAGAAGAAAGTCCTTATTTGTTTTAAAAAAGAAATATTTGTGACACAAAATATTGGGAGACACTGATATATTTCCAGATCCACTTTTCAGGATAAAATTGTATTTAAAAAAAAAAAAATCTTTTAGGGATTTGTATGGTAGAATTTTGACAATCACCTTTATCTGTGTTTCAGTTATATGTCCCAGAATTAAAAAAGGAAAAAAAAAAATTACAACTGTTGCTTAAAACCTTTCAGCAATAACTTCTATACAATAGAATTGGGACTTAATTGCAAGCTTAGGTAATCTTGTGGAGGAAATTATTTCTTGGTAAAATTCGTCTGTTACTGACACTGGTAGACATGTGCAAAACACTTCCATGGCCTCAGAAAGTAACAATCCCGATTTTAACAGTAGGAGAGCACAGTACCTGAACTGAAGTTTGATGCTACCATCTAGTGAACTATGTCCAGAACTGCATCTCCTAGCAAGAAATCCAGATGTATTGAAAGACAAGCTATGTTGCATTTACAAATAGGCTTGTGTAGTTTTAAGTGAGTTAAATGCAGTTTAGAATATGTTTACTGGTAGACCCCAATGTTGCAGATCAATTATGTCTTATCTATAGAGAGCCCATTAAAATTTGTTGGTCTTACCAGTTTGATGTAGAAATTACGTAAATTATTGTATGCTTTTGTAACAGTGAAAAGTTTTTATCAAGGGTCATTCTAAATTTAACTGGAAATGAGTAATGCCAGCACTGCTTGTAGGGCTCTTTCTCTACTGTCTTCGTTGTTTGTCTTATTATTTAAAGATGTCATTGTGTATAATATTTAGTTCAGAAAACACACAGGAGGGAATTAGTAGAAACACTTTATTGATCCAATTTTGAGCCCTGTATAGCTTTCAAAATCAGAAAGGTGTTTCTTTTTTTTGAAAAAATTGTTCTTTCTTTTTGTTCTATGTAAGAGCAGTCTGTTTTCTGACACTCTTAACTAGAAAAAAACAGCAATATTTAAGAGACACTATTCAGGCAGAACTCCTCACAGAATAAAGAGGTAGAGCCACCAAAGGAAGCTTTGTGGACAGAAGCTGTAGCTCCTGCATCAGTATTTATAAAGAAGAAGGGAAGGAGACTTAGAAATGCTAATATGTCACACAAGATAGCTGTAAGACAGGAGAAAAAAATTCTTTTCAATAAGCAATTTTTTGGGGGCTTCTTCCCCCTGCCATTTGCAGCTTCCATGTTCTCTTACAGTATCTAACCTTCTCTACTTGCACTCAATGAGACATTTTTAATAATTTGAGCTCCTCAGAGTCAGCAGCATCTATCTTCTTACACATGCTTTTTCTCCATATAAAGGCATATGAGCTTTCCTATGGAGATACATTATAGAGCTATAATACCAGCTCTTGAATTTTCCCAGGTCAGGAAAAAAATAAGGATGTTTATTAATAGAAAATGTATGTGTCATAGAAACTACTTGATAATGTTTTTGCATGTAGAGTCATTTATAGAACAGTTTTCTTATTCATTGAGCTGGTTTTGTGATATTTGTATCTAAATGTTCCCTTGTTGTTTAATGATTTAGTGCCACAGCCTGAAGAACAACATATGCAAGTTCACGAAGAGGACAGTTCTGTTTGTGAGACTGCAAAAATAGAAGAAAAAGAACCAGAGAATGAGGACAGTGTCACAGTCAGTATTAAAGCATCAGGTATGCTTTTTTTGGATATTCTTTATTTTGTATAGCTTTGCAATATCGTTTTATGTTAATTAGTACTACTCAGAAAATATGGAAACTATTAGGCTTAGTCGTTGTTCCTTGTGACTGAAAAGATTCCAAATAGATGCATATTTATTTTGATACAGGTGTGAGAACAGGCTATGGAATTCTGTTTTAAGACTAAAGCCAGTTAAGAAAAGCCGGTTGCATGCAAACTAAGAAGCACAGACTTTGAGCTGTATCTGATCTAAATCAGCAGACATGAGATCACTTCATGCCAATCAGTGCCCTCAAATTACCATTCTGCATTTTTTTCTCTGAAAAGTAAATGAGAGTGGGAAGTGGAAAGCATTGGCAGTCATTTTGGTAGGAAATGTCTTTAACACAGTAGTAATCCACTATGGATTTATCTCAGACATGACTGAGCGTTTCCCTGTGAACTCTTGCTGTTGCACGTTTCATTGTATCAAAGAACATGCACTGACAGCAATTTTGTCATGCAGTAGAAATGGTGGAGAAGAACCTGGAAGATATTTATCCAAGATTTTTACACCCTCAGATTAAGAGCATGCAGTGCTGGGAGGTTGTAGCCCTAGCATAGATTAGTTTGGTCTTCCATGGAAATGCATTCACTCAAACCCTGTGCCTAATGGAGAGTCTCTTTCACAGAACCAGCATGAAAGAGTAACAGCACTATTTGGATTTGTTCCCATCAGAGATGGGAATCACGTAACAGCTATTAGCTTATTTTTAAATTATTTAATAAATTTTGAAGCAACAGTCTTTTAATGGAGCTGGAATAAATTTGAAGCTTTTCATAGAATCATAGAATCATAGAATTTCCCAGGCCGGAAGGGACCTCCAAGGGTCATCTAGTCCAACCTCCCCACAGTCAGCAGGGACACCCCCAACTAGACCAGGTTGCCCAGGGCCTCGTCGAGCCTCACCTTGAATATCTCCAGGGATGGGGCCTCAACCACCTCCCTGGGCAACCTGTTCCAGTGCTCCACCACCCTCACAGTAAAGAACCCCCTTCTAATCTCCAATCTAAATCTGCTCCCCTCCAGTTTAAAGCCATTGCCCCTCGTCCTGTCACTCCAGGCCTTTCTAAACAGGCTCTCCCCAGCCTTCCTGTAGGCTCCCTTCAGGTACTGGAGGGCTGCTATTAGGTCTCCCCAGAGCCTCCTCTTCTCCAGGCTGAACAACCCCAGCTCCCTCAGCCTGCCCTTGTAGCAGAGGTGCTCCATCCCCCTGATCATCCTTGTGCCCCTCCTCTGGACCCTCTCCATCAGGTCTATATCCTTCTTATATTGAGGGCTCCAGACCTGCACACAATACTCCAGGTGAGGTCTCACCAGAGCAGAGTAAAGTGGCAGAATCACCTCTCTGGACCTGCTGGCAACGCTTCTTTTGATGCAGCCCAGGATGCGATTGGCCTTCTGGGCTGCAGCTGCACACTGCCTGCTCATGTCCAGCTTCTCGTCCACCAGCACCCCCAAGTCCCTTTCCTCAGGGATGCTTTCTAATACCTCACCCCCTAGTTTGTATTGGTGGCGAGGATTGTTCCGGCCCAGGTGCAGAACCTTGCACTTGCTCTTGTTGAACCTCATGAGGTTCACCTGGGCCCACCTCTCCAGCCTGTCCAGGTCCCTTTGGATGACATCCCGTCCCTCTGGTGTATCGACAACACCACACAGCTTGGTATCATCCGCAAACTTGCTGATGGTGCCTTTAATCTCCCTGTCTATATCATTGATAAAAATGTTAAACAGCACCGGTCCCAGCACGGACCCTTGAGGAACACCACTTGTGACTGGTCTCCATCTGGACTTTGAGCCATTGAGTACTACCCTCTGGATGCGACCATCTAGCCAGTTCCTTATCCACTGAACAGTCCACCCATCAAATCCGTACCCCTCCAATTTGGCAATCAGGATGTTGTGGGGGACCGTGTCAAAGGCCTTACAGAAATCCAGATAGATCACATCCATAGGTTGCCCCTTGTCTACTGACCAAGTCACTTTATCATAGAAGGCCACTAGGTTAGTCAGGCAGGACCTGCCCCTAGTAAAGCCATGTTGGGTGTCCTGGATTACCTCCCTGTCCTTCATGTGCCCAAGCATGGCATCTAGGAGGATTTGTTCCATGATCTTCCCAGGCACAGAGGTGAGACTGACAGGTCGGTAGTTCCCAGGGTCCTCCTTTCTACCCTTTTTAAAAATGGGTGTGATGTTCCCCTTCTTCCAGTCTGCAGGGACTTCACCTGACTGCCATGATTTTTCAAATATCATGGGAAGTGGTTTGGCAACTACGTCAGCCAGTTCCTTCAGGACTCTGGGATGTATCTCATCAGGTCCCATGGACTTGTATATCTTCAGGCTCCTGAGTTGATCTCGTACCTTGTCTTCACTTACAGTGGGAGGGACCTTGTCACCCTGGTCTCCAACTTTTTTGTCATCAACACAAGAACTAGGAGGAAGGGGGTTACCAGTGAAGACCGAGGCAAAGAAGTCATTGAGAACTTCTGCCTTCTCCTCATCTGTTGATACAAGTTCCCCACTGTTGCACATCAGGGGGGGTACATTTTCTTTAACCTTCCTTTTCTGGTTAACGTACCTGTAGAAGCCTTTCTTATTTTTCTTTACGTCCCTTGCCAAGTTCAGTTCTAGCTGTGCCTTGGCCTTCCTGACCTCATTCCTACACATCTTGGCAGCATCCCTATACTCTTCCCAGGATGCCTGTCCCTTCTTTTCTGCAGTCAAATCAAAAATTATCATTTTGCAAAGGTAGTATTTGTTGGGACTAAATGTCCTATTACTGTCCTTGAAATAAAGTTTCACAGTGTTTCACCATGGTGGCCTTGCAAATGAAGAAAACAAACCTCTCTCAAAAACAAGTGATAGCCAAAACAGGGATTAGAAGGATTCACACAAGCAGAACATTCACACAGCAGCAGCGGAACATTGAAGGTGCATGATTAGAAATGTATTTTTTAAAGAAAATTATGCATTAATAGAAGAACTCCCGAATGAAATTATATAACTACCATCCAAAATATATCGTATCTGAGCTATTTCCCTAAAGGCTGAAAAACTGGACACAATAATATACCTTTTTTTGAATGCTTAAAAATATGGAGTTATTAATTGCTTATGAAATAGTGCATTGACCAAGTGAAGTCAGCTGCTAGTCAAATTAAATAATTCATATAGATCAGTTGAAAATATTTTTGAAAAGTAATAATAAATCTTTGAAAATGAAGAACCACAGAGTTCTGGTCTTGTTGATGTGATCAACTGAACTATAATTTTTTAATAATGGGTATGGAGAGTTTTACCTTCCTACCTGAGGAAAAGGACATCCCTTTCAAGTCATTCAGAGACTGACAGCTCTGTCATAGATGCTAATAGCAAGAAACTCAGTTATAACTTGGAAAGACTTGTAAAACAGCCACTCAGAAACTATTAAGAACTGGTAGCATGAAAACACAAAGAGACTAACAGGTTGGCTTGTTTAGCTTTGCTAGACAAAGACATTAGAAGTTAAATACCAGGGAAGAGAAGGGATGTTGAAGTTGTAGTAACAAGTGGATTTAAAGGGACTAAGTCTAAGTTTAGACTATGAAATAGAAGGTGGCTGTGGAGCAATGGAATAATAGTACAATCTTAATGGGAGTCACAGGAGTAGAAAATCCTAACTTTTCATCATGGAGTTTGATCACTTTTTGAAATGCACAGGATAATGTGGTTACCTGCTGTGAGGATCAACTTAATTCTACCACCCAGGAGGCTCGTTGGCAAGCAACTGCTTTTGCTATTAATGTTACAGCTTCCATGAAGAAGTCAGTGGTGTTTGTGTTTTGCTAGGTCTTTTGAATATTCTTGTCCAGTGGTAGTACATGAGACCAAACTTTATTATTATGTTTTGTTTATTGTGTATCCAGAAAGCCAATGCCAGGCATATTGCCTCTTGGAAGAAGCAGCCGCTCCTGTTCTAAAGGATTTGACACATCTGCGTGTACTTGCTTCTGTAAACTGGAGCTTTGACAGCGTTAAATTTGATCATACAAGGTTTTTCTTAAAACAGCAAGAGAAAGTGATATGTGATTGTTTTAAAGAAGGTATGTGTTTTTAAAAAAATCATTGTTTTTTTCTTCAATATTAATACAGGCTTAATTGTTGACACAAGTTTTAAGATGTTTAATAAATTAATGATAAGACTTTCAGCAGTTTGTCTCCTAGAGTTATAGTAATTGATTTACTCTTTTATTTCCAAGATAATGTCTTCTAGTTCATCAGCATCACATTAACCTGAATATTGTAATACAAAAAGTATTCTAGTTTAATTGAATTTTAAAATATTTAGATATGCTTCAGAAATATTGCTTCTATATCAAACAATGTGGGTTTTTTTATGCTAGATTTTAAAATTAAAAGCTGTCAATGTGTTTTTATTGTTTCTCTCCTTTTAGTAGGTATTATTTGTCATATCTGCATGATTCAAAATGCTAAACCCATGTTAGAAATCAGGAGAAAAAAATATTATGTTAATTTGTTTTCTTTCTCACTCTGTTTCTCTCTTATGTGGCATGTGAAAACCCTATAAAACCAGAAAAATTACTAAAAAAGCCAGCCACCAAAAAAACCCTTTACAAAGATTTTTGGCTATAGATAAAGAGAGGGTCAGGAAGACCTCACAGCAAAATACAGGCTGTGTTTCAGGGAGATTTAGAAAGCTACTGGGTATTCTGGATTATTTTTTGAGTTGTACCGCTCATAGTTGAAAAACAGTTGTAAGGATAACATAGCAGGCCGTCTACTACCTGCCAAGGTTTTATATTATGCTACAAGTTCTGCTATGAACTTTAGCTATCTCAACTTTATTGCTTTCTGTGCTGCATGTAGTTTTCTCAAAATAAAGGTAATGAAATTGTAAATGAGAAGGCAAATAAAAAAAAAAAAATTTTAGTGTCTCTGCAGAATGATAGCCTGTGATCTATAGAATTACCATCTTAAAATTGTTGGCAGCAGGGTTCTCTTAATTTGAGGGAGCTTACAAAAGAACAAATGCCATCTTTACAAAAATGATGGAGAATATCAGTATCTGTATCTGTATCTGTATCAGAAAGGAAAAGCACTGCTGAAAAAAGTGTACAGAGAACTACTTGTTGCCTTAAGAGACAAAACAATTTTGGCAGAAAATAAACCCCCTTGCGTTCTAGCACTCCTTGCTGAGGTGGGAGGCTTAGGTGCAGCTCGGTTTAAGTTCTGAGTGATGCCCAATTCACCACTATCAGTGTATCACAATTCCAGATACACTGATAGTGTAGTCCAGATACACCACATACACTTATAGTGTGCTGCACCTAGTCATGCTCATGAACTAGCACAGCCTCTCTAGTGTTTGGTCACGTTCAATGAGAAACCGAAATAACTAGCTACTTAAATAGTGTAGTTTATTTAAGCAACAGGTACAAAGGCTCATATGGATTGCTGGTGATAAATACACTGTCTGCAAAGCACATGCAAGTTAAAATATTGTTAATGGTACTAAGCGCGCAACAGGATTACAAACAATACAGCCTGGCTATAAATGTAAAAAAGTAACCCTCTTGAGAGATTTCTAAGTTTCCCAAGGAAGCACTCGGTGTAATCTAAGTCCCAGAAGTCAAAGGCAGTCTGTGATAGAGTCCTCCTTGACTTGTTCACAATGGTGTCTTCCCTAGTATCTGCCCTTGCTTGGGTTATTTTTATACTATTTTTTACCTTCAAGGTGGAGTTTTAGTGAGTCTAGTCATAAATACCTTTATTATGATTGGTGTAAAATTCTCTTGCCTCACATTTAAAGGTATAGTTTACGAAAAATTCAGAGAGCAGACTCAAGAAGGAATGGTCACACCTTGGAGGCAGGAGCCTTCGGGATGGAGGTGTGTTTTGGTATTACAATGACATTACAATGAGCAAAGTTCACACAAAGGACAACATTTCATCAAAATTTGACAGACTGTTGGCTCAGGGTGGCAAATTTGCAGCTTATCAGTTCCATAGGACCATCTCATTCCTGCATTTCCTGTATGATCACAGAGCTTGACCATGGAATCTTCACTCCACTCCATCCTCCGTGTTGCTTTGCAAGCAATATTGTTCAGAGAATAGCAGATGGAGCGGATTCCTCGCATACCAGCTGCTGCTGGGTTCCACCCTGGAAATATTTCGATTTTATACTTGGGTTAGGAGGAGTTACAGTGCTGTTAAAAAATATAGTGATTTGACTGATCAGATGAGTAATGTGAACAGCTAGGCTTGTATGACAGACCGAAGATGGGAAATTTAAAAACTTCTGTATATATTTAAAGATTGCCTTACTAAAATCAGTAAGGCAGTGTGGATTTAATGGCACACCTAGAGAGACTGTTACCTCCTCCTCCAGAACCATCTATCCCTACCCACCTTTCAAAAAGACTTCCCTATGTGCTCCTTGCTCTGGATCAGGTGACATGGGAAAAGTTATGCTGTATCATAATCTGTTTGCCAAGATCATGAGGTCTGACCTTTCAAGATTATGTCTGTCTAAGTGTGTTCAATGAAAATTCTGAGATACCAGCATCTTTTAAATTGTTTACGTGCGTATTGCATGATTTCTGCAATTTTATGCAGACGGTGTCTATTTCTTCTATTTGTAAAGGTAAAGTAGATGAGAAAGACATCATGCTGTTCAGACACGCTGCTCTGGTGCACCTGCTGGTGACAGTTCGAGATCTTCTGTTGACATGTGGCTTGGACACCGCAGTAGGTTTGTTTTCAGTAGTGAATAATGATACCCAGAAACCCAATGCTTTGTGTACATTCTGCAGACTGTCCTTCATGTATGAAGGCTGGGATTCTTCACCATCAGAATACCTCCAGTGTAGCTGCAAGTTGAGAAATAGTCGTGATAATATGAAGAGAGGTGGAAACACAGGACATGTAAAGCTTTGGACAGTGGGAATATAAATAAAGTAGTTAGTATAAACTATATGTACTAGTTAAACCGTGCTGCTGCTGGTATCTGTAGCTATAGAATGCAATATTTTAAAATTGTCTGACAGGACAAGAGGAAATGGGCACAAACTTGAACATAAGAAGTTCCATCTAAACATGAGGAGGAACTTCTTCATTTTGAGGGTGGCAGAGCACTGGAACAGGCTGCCCAAAGAGGTGGTGGAGTCTCTTTCTCTGGAGACGTTCAAAACCCACCTGGACAAGTTCCTGTGTAACCTGCTCTGGCAGGGGAGTTGGACTAGATGATCTCCAGAGGTCCCTTCCAACCCCGTATCATTCTGTGATTCTGTATTTCTAGCTGGAGTCATATAGCAGGTACTACATGAGATATAGCAGTTTTATAAAGGCCACTGATTAGTAATAATAGTATCCTTCCAATAATAGTATTGGTGAGCCATTAAACTTTCATCTCTTTTTGTGCAAGATACCTTCACATAATTTTTAATGTGTAGATTCAGCACAATCCTTGGAAATTATCTTTTGTCACTGCAAGTACTTCTTTTGTTGCTTTATTAACAGGTTATTTATCCAAGGCAAAGGATATCTATAAAAACATCTTAGAATCCTGTTTGAATAACATCTGGAGGCAGTTGAAGATTGTGCAGTACAGCAGCCAGAAAAAGCATGAAATAAATCCCAAAATTACAGAGCTTCAGTGTCAAATTTTAAATTGGATGCAAAGATATGGAGGGGAGCACAGTGTTAAGGTTAACGATGTAAACGATTTCTCTAAGCAAACAGAACTTCTCCAAACTATGTGAATAATCATAAAATCACCTTTCAACAATGGTTGGTTTATGGAAGAAAGTCTTACCAGTTACCTTCCAACTCACACCATCTGTTAAATAAGGGTAACATAAAGTTTAAGTCCTCTATCAGGATCAGTACAGGTTTCTGTTTGATCAAATCTCCCCATGTTGCATTTCACATAATGAAACAGAGGGGTAAAATATGTAATTTTTTTTAATGTCCTGACTGTTTGGAATAGAATTTATGTTGCTGAACACACAGCCAAAAAATGAATCTTCCATCTTACTTTCGTTTATTTGAACTTCTTTCCATACTTCTTTCTTGGAGCTTTCTTCTTTTGTTTCTGTTAAGAATTGCACTAAGAGCTCTAGACATCTTTTGAGTAAATTTTCCTGAGAAGAAAAATATACTAGCTTATTTACACCCTTTTAGAATTTAAAATGAAAATGAAGCAACCAAAATGGATTGGTGTTGGTTGTCTTGGCATCTGTCCTTCAGTAGATCCTCTAAGCTGGTTTTCAGCCCCGTTTTCTTCTTAAGAGTAACACATTTTGCTTTGTGATATTAGGATTATGATGTACTGGGAGACATATGACAACTTTGTCATCTTAATGTCAGCTTAGTGACAATTTAGCTTTTCTTCTGAATTCCACTAGATATGATTTTTAAAATTTTTAACTATGACTCTCCTAAGTTTTCACTTGCTTGCTTGACTTAAGGGCATGCAGACATACCCATGCAATATAAGAATATATATGATTTCATTTACAATTATGAGACTGTTTACTAGAATCAGAGATGGGTTTCAATGGGCCAGAATAGGCAGAAGGAGATGCTGGTTTTAAGTAAGCCATTTCCTGTTCTATCGCATCACGTCACATCAGCATCAGCTAATATGATATGAAAGTTGATAATCTGATTGTCCTTTTATTAGGCAAAATGTGTTATTGATGCAGGATTATAATGGGACATTTCCACTGTAAGTGACAAGATGTGAATGGAATAGAATAAACTGAACTTTACTCTTTTGTACTCATGATTAGACAGAACACGACTAAAAATGTCATCTAGCTCACAACAGCATGTAATGAGGAGCACACGTTCAGCACACAGGTAGCAAGCAGGTAGCACATGTTCAGTTTGTATCAGTTGAAATGATGGACAAGGTAAACACCTTATTGGTACTGATTCTTTTGAAAACTGTGTCAGGTTGGTACATTCTAATACTTTTCAACGTTTTTGCCTTAAGCAGTATTTAATGTGTCTCAGAGACAAGCGATCTCTGGCAGGAACACTTCAGTGTACTCCATCTATGGTCTGAAAAATCTTTCTAATTAGTTCAGCAGTACATCTAGTACCTTCTTCCAGCACATCCCCATCTTGCAGACTGAGTTCCAGGTATCTTCAGTTTTAAGTTTTGCCTCCACAGGGATGGTGCCTCTAGCGTGACAGTAATCACCTGTCTAGTGCAACAGTAGTAATGTGGTATCATGTCTAAGATTATAATATCTTTCAAGAGCACTTTCACTTTGAATCAAATATTCCAGTTTAAGATTTCATCTAGAACAGCCTTGTTCATAAGACTGAATTCTGATACTGATGTCTTCTGTAATGTTGTTTCTCCAACTCTTGCAATAATGCCCACGTACTCCTGAGTTTCAAGTCATTGGTGACAGGAGAAAAAGTCAGCCCTGGATATGGGGAGAGCAGACCAGGCTGCTGAAGGAGGTAGTTAGTAAGTGTGTGAGCCCATGCAGGCAGGACACAGGAACAACCACAAAACCACGGATGAAAGGCAAAGAACAAATTTAATCTCGATACCTCATGGATGGGGGAATCTCCAAAGCAGCACCCAGGCAGAGGCAGGCAAGCAGGGGACGCAGGCACTGCAGAGTGAGAGAGAGTTTTTATTATCAAGAGAGTCCTTGTTAGAAAGGGAGTGATAGAGTGAGAGCTCACACTGGCTGTTCTGGACTGTATTTCAAGGATTCTGGCAGGCAGAGTTTGATCTCTTCAACAGCAGGGCAGGAGTCTCAGGCATGTTCAATAAGGTGCCCCTGAGTCCATCCTAGGCCTGTGTTATCTAAGTGCAGATGTTCTACCTGTTGAGTACACAAGACTAGACAACAATTAGTGTGATGGATGTGTTTTCCAGCACCCCACATGAGAGTCACTTGGGTGTGTTTACAGTCCTCCTCGCCAATCTTCCATTACTTTCCCACCGTAATGTCCCCTGGGAATCTGCTTTTGAAGGTGTTGGGGTCCAGCTGAGCAGGGATCCTCTTCTAGAACTTAGGTGGTAAAGTATATGGACATTGGAAGCAAGGACAGGCTTTCTTGAGAGGACTACAGAGATGCTGTTCACCAGAGTGGGGAGAAAATTCGTGTGGCCAAAGCTCAATTAGAGTTCAAGCTGACCATCACTGTGAAGGACAACAAAAAGGACTTTTAAACGTAATGTCCCCTGGGAATCTGCTTTTGAAGGTGTTGGGGTCCAGCTGAGCAGGGATCCTCTTCTAGAACTTAGGTGGTAAAGTATATGGACATTGGAAGCAAGGACAGGCTTTCTTGAGAGGACTACAGAGATGCTGTTCACCAGAGTGGGGAGAAAATTCGTGTGGCCAAAGCTCAATTAGAGTTCAAGCTGACCATCACTGTGAAGGACAACAAAAAGGACTTTTAAAAATATGTTCATAGCAAAAGGAGAATCAGAGATAACAGGGTTGCTGCTTGACAAGATCACTCACCTCACAAATAGGGACAGAAACCAAGTGGAGATGTTTTATACCTTCTTTGCCTCTGTCTTCTACACCAATGATGGGCCCTGGGATGGCTGGAACCCAAGCTGGGAGACAGTAACTGTCAGCCAAAAGGGCCAACTGTGTCTTGGGGTGCATCAAGCACAGCAGAGCTAGCCAGGCAAGGGAGGTGGTTGTCCCACTCTACACTGCACTGGTGCAGCCCCACCTTGAGTCCTGTGTGCAGTTTTGGGTGCCTCGATGTAAGATGGACATCAAACTATCAGAGCATGTCCAGAGGAGGGTGACAAAGACTGTGAAAGACCTCAAGGGCCAGACTTTGGAGGACTGGGTAAGGTCGCTTGGTTTGTTCAGCTTGGAGAAGGCTGAGGGGTGACAACTTCCCCAAAGCAGGCAGCAGAGGGGGTGGCGCTGATCTCCTCTCTCTGGTGACCAGCAGTAGGACACAAGGAAATGGAATCAAGCTGCATCAGGGGAAGTTCAGGACATTAGGAAAAGGTTCTTCACTGAGAGGGTGGTCAGTCACTGGAACAGGCTCCCCAGGGAAAGGTCACAGCACCAAGCCTGTCAGAGTTCAAGGAGCGTCTGGCTGATGCTCTTAGTCACATGGTTTAGTTTTAGGTAGTTCTGTGAGGAGCAGGGAGTTGGGCTCAGTGACCCTTATGGGTCTCTTCTAACTTGAGATATTCTATGATTGTCATTCTGGAAAGTTCTGAAGTTTCCATTTTTGTCACCTGCTTAGTCAATCTCGTGCTTTCGATACAAAGGAGAGGGAAAGATGTATGCATGCTGAAAGAACATGTCTTACCGTACTAGAATTTCTTTTACCTTGTTTTCTTCCAGATACTAATCATAACAAGAATGGACTCAGAGAGAGAAAAAGCTGCCCTCATTCACGCTTTATCTACAGTAGAAGGTAAATAATTATTTTTAACTATATTTTTGATATTAAAGGTGGCTGGTTTTCTGTGTTTCACTTTATTCCTGTTGGTAAGTTTCTTGCAGGTATCTCTCCTTTTTCTCCTCACCAGGAATCTTTCTAAATACTGTTCTCACTCTTTTCCATTTCATAACTCTTCTAGCAGCCTTTTTCCTTTCTTGTAATTTTATTTGCCCCTGATTAAGAGTTCTGGCATGATGAGTTCTATTGCAAGAGAACGGTATTTCATCTGTCAAGTCCAAGATTTATTTAACAGAACACAAAGGAGATGTGGGCAGCC
Organism: Calidris pugnax; assembly: GCF_001431845.1. Lineage (NCBI taxonomy): Eukaryota > Metazoa > Chordata > Aves > Charadriiformes > Scolopacidae > Calidris > Calidris pugnax. The sequence continues at coordinate 1,016,072 of NW_015091043.1, forward strand.
CATTGCCTAATTATAATTGCATCTGTTGTCTTGGTCAGACTGTCTCTGTTTTTAGCTGAATTGGTGCTCACAAGTTTTCTTCCTTGCAGGTTTTTTAAGAGCAGTTAGAATTTAGAAGTCTTAACTAAGCCCCTTAGCATAAAATCTTAAATGAGTAGTTAGCTGCAGATCATGATTTCCCTTAGACATCTGTTGCTGACATTGCTCGCTAATTTGCTAAATATGTAAACATGAACTGTAGGAATCTATTAAACTCAAGGAAAAATATTATATTATTTCTGGTATCCTGGCCCCACACTGATACAAGCAGCACTTTCATCAATTCATCATTTTACCTATGAGTAATTTTTGTACAAGCTTGTTCAACATGACAGATTCAGCTGATAATAGAAACATGTTTCAGAAAGACTGTTATTTAAGCCTGTGCTTGTGTTTAGAGCAAGCCATTATTTCTTTCATATTGCTTCTTAAAACCCATTGTTATGACTCCTCCTTGCTTGAGCCTTATCAACAGTGTCATGTATTGTGTTGCTCTTTTGCCTTTAAAAATAAAGTTACATTTCCTGTGCTGTTAAAAGAAGAAAGCTTGTCTTTTAGAATGTTTTAAAAGGGAGGAGGCGTGTTCACAATGCTTTTACTAATAATAATATTTAATGAAAAGTATTTTATTTGTTTTGAGATCTTAAGACTTGGTTGCAAACAGAGGTCAATCCAACTTACTAAACTTCTGAAGAGAGGCATTTGTGTTACACAAATATTTGATTTTAGCAACAGATTCTAGTCATACTTGTAAAACTTGAAGTGTACAGAAAATGTAAAGGAATTTTAACAATAAAGGGACAAAGATGCTTCCTTTTGCACTAGGCTTTAATTTTTCATTTTAAGGTTAACAGATTGTGACTTTGTGAGACATGAAACTTGTTCACACTACTTCTTTCTCGGGTTCAAAAATGGAAGTTTCTAAATCATTTTACCCACCATTGCAATACAAATTGAAATTGCATAGACCTTCATCAAGACAGACAACATAATACATAAAATTTTAGTATCTTGTGTTCTCCCATATTTACTGGTTACTGCTGTGCATTGATGTGTACCCACAGAGGCTCATTTGTTTGATTAAGGCTTTAATTCTTTTTATGCAGGTTTAAAAGCTATGGATCTGAATTCTGAGAAAAAAGGAACCATTTTAGGTTGTAAAGATATCATAAGCAAGTAAGTTAAATTCTTGATTTTTGAGAACGAAGTCTTTACTTGGGACTAATATCAGTGAAACTTCTGTTACTTTTGTTCATTTCCATGGGACTTTCCAGTCTGGAGTAAAAATTTCAGAATATGGTTCTACAACTTCATTCTAGGAGGTGAAAAGTTTGTCCACACTCTAGTAAAATGCTCAGTTGTGAGGCTCAGAGGAACTTTCAGAAAATATGAATTCCATGTTTTTAACATTTTTATTTGCATGCTTTAGAAAAGCTTGTTTAGAAAAATGTGTAGAAAAACGTGTTTCTTTTGCATGTTTTAAGAAAGTTGAGGGGAAAAGGGTGTAAGACAGAAATAATGAAAGATTATGATGTTGCAGGAAAAAAAGAATACTTCAAGTAGGTAATTGGAGAAGGGGAAGTAGAGCTTTTAATTTTTAAATTAATTTTTAAAGAAACTGCAGTTTTAAATTCAGGAAGGGTAAATTGTTTTTTGTAAACAGGCTTTAAACAGTGATAATTCTTCAAAGTAAAAATGTGTTAAATTTGTTCTGAGGGTAATTCTACCTGAACTTAATTTTATTAATATTTTGTTATTTTATTAATATTTTGTTGGTTTTTTAAGCCTTGGTAGATATTCCTGTATTATTATACATAATCAGCAAATTGGAGCTGACTTCCCTTGGACACACTTCTCCTTAGTAGTGGAATTTGATTACTCTGAAAACTCTTGCTGGAAAAATCTGTGCAAAAATCTAAATGTTAGTTACATGACTTTTAAAACCACCCTCCCTGCAACAATCCAAATGGGTAAGTGCTCTCCAGAATCTTAATAAGCCATTGGGCTGGCATATGAAAGGAAAGCATTTTCTCTTCCCTAAAATGCTACATTAATGTGCCTGTGGAAGAGAATGAGTAACAGATTATGCAGGCTAAACCCAAGCAAACATAACTGGTTTATCTATACAGCGAAAAATGAAAGTGTTTTTCTGAGGGTGTGAGCTTAGTTTTGGCCAGGATGTAGTAGTAAATGTTGTTTGATAAAGACTTGTGCCAAGTTCATGGGTTGTTTACAGTAGCTACAAGTTGTACCCACCCTTCCTCATCCTAAGGGAATGTTGCTGTTGATCTAAGGGAATATAAATTAAAGCTTAATTTCAAAGATATTCAGAAGAGTTTAATTTTGAAAATAGAACAAAACAAGCATAAAATAGAAGCATTTTAATGGGGATGAATAAAAACTGCATTTTTAAAAGATATGTCTATTTACATACCTAAAATTATCTTTACTTTTTGATTATGAAACTATTGTCTTACACATGCAAAATGTTCCAGGGAATCCTTGTGGTTCCTTTCTTCTGGAGGTACAGATTCCATATGTATTTCTGGCAACTGAAGGTCTTCTTAATATGCCAGACATTCTTCAACTTTTGGAATCCAAGTGAGTGAAAATAACTTATTTAATCTTACTGTTTATTTTCGGTTTTCCAGGACATGTATCTTGTCCTACTATATCTTGTAGTAGCCATCTACTTGGCTATCTGGTACATTATTGCAATTACACTTTTAGCTTATTAAGATACAAGAAGATAATTTTTCTGCTGAAGTTGGTAGCTTAGTTCTGTACATTCACACAAGTCAACCAAAGTGGAACTGGCTGATTTGTTTATTTTAATGATGAGTTGGCACTTTTGATCAAAACAACTTATAAAATTGTCTATTTTTCCCTGAAAATCATAATGTTACCCCAAAACACTTTTTGCTTTGGTACTTCTTGGTGCTTGGAAGACTTTGTGTTTAGTTCTTCATAAAAATTTCTCTTGGATTTTTTTGGGTTTTATCTACCGGAGCTATGCTGAAAAACAAACAAACAAACAAACATCTGTAAAATAATCTCATTTTATTGAGATTATTACTGAATTTCACTGAATTTTTAGGGTTGGAAGGGACCATAGAGATCATCTAGCCCAACTTCCCTGCTGAAGCACAGCTGAATAGGGAAAAGTACAGTTCAATACGGAAAAAAATAATTATATGTTTCACATTTAACATCTGAACGTTTAATTGGCATGCAATTTTAAACTCTGACCTGTTCAAATTCTCTGTTCAGCCTGACCTTAAGCTAAATAGAGAGGAATGCTTTTTGGTACTTTCTCATCAGCTCGTTTTAACACTGATGAAGTAGTTAAATAAAAGAGCGAAGAGCTTCAGAAGAGCTTATGGTGACTCTTTTTGTTAACATCTGAATACACTGTCCATATGAGTTTCTAGAGGACCTACTGCTGGCAAATTCAGGTTTAGGACTCCTTGTGTTTCCTGGGGATGAGGCCAAGTAGTGTGACAATTGTCCATTCTCAACTTCCTCCCTTAGTCAGTCAGGCTTGCTTTCCCTGTGCTGCACAATCATGAAAGGAAGAAAAGAAATGCAATGTATGTTTCATTGCTCAAAAGGAGTATGCAAATGTATCTTCTTAACTTTTCTATCTTAGTGTCTGTATTGCATCTTTTTTTTGTAAACTCAAAGGTTGTATATCAAGGTTATATTTGGTGTGGTTAACAACGTAATTGAATTTATCCAGTAATATTTCATTAAGTCATTGCTACATTGATGTGCATTTTTCAAATGTGTCTTAAAGTAAACTTGAACTTTTGAGAAAGATGAAGAATGACTGTGTAATTTTAAAAATTGTATTGAGATATATCTTATTAACTTCCTGTAAGAAAATCTTGTTATTTTAGTTAATTGAGATTTAATAAAATAATTTGACTTCTTCAGGTACAGCATTACCTTTGTTGAGAGAAGCAGTAGTTACTCCTTAAGGCTCTTTGGAAGGACAGATCAATATGTTGTCTTGACAATAGATGAATGTACTGCTATCTTTTTGCAGGTACAAAGTGAAACCAGTATGTCCATATTCTGTTATGCATTGGGTCACTTCTACGCCATATCTTCAGTCTTCTAATGTGTATTTTCTTCCTCATAATCATACTTAATTCATGCATTGCCTCATGACTTCTTTCCAAATTCATTAACTCCAAAATTCCTTCTGTGCCAGTTTGACTAGTTTAAAATGTTCTGATGTCTGTACCTACATTTCTTCACAAAGGTGTAACACTTGACCTGATACTGGCTTGTATTAAGTGTAATCAAAGGATGCATACTTGAAAATAGAGTTGTATAAAGGAATATTGTAGTAAACGATTAAACGTATCCATGACTATATTCTCTTACCAGTGTGCATGTTACTTCCTCCTGTTTCAGATGTTTATCTGAATTAGTCTAGAGAATAATTTGTCCCACTTTTAATAAAAAGTAATAGTAGTTTAGATGGTAGTATAATTCTGATATGCAGCAAGACAGGCGACTTTACAGGTAGAAGAACTGCTACTGAAAGACAGATATAGAATAAAATAATCAATTAGTATTGCAAGCGCAACACAGGCAGCCATTCCTACATGTTACTGCAATTAGCAATCTTATATTTTATATACTCAGTGCAGATATAATTTGATTTGTATGGGTTAAGTAAGTATGTCAGAAGTTTGTAATAGTATTTTGCATTATTAGAGTTCTCAGAAATCTTAAGAACATCCTAAAAAGTTAGTAGCAGTGTTTCCTTTCTGGGGGAGGGAAAAGAGGCATGAAGCAGTGAATCAGCTTCTTAAAAGTCAAACAAAATAAAAGTTGGGAATACAACCAAACTAGGTTGTATTCCCAAACTATCCTATCTCCCAGATATGTCTTTCATGCCTGTATTATTTAGCTGTATTTATGTTTGATCTAACTTCTGCATAATACAGCAATGCACATTAATAACTTGCGACAGCCATGGTAATATATATATTTAGTTTTTCTTTTTGTATTACTTTTGTGGTAGAGCATGGAAGAACTAAATTATGAAAAATCCTATGACAATGTAATATCAAAGCTGATGGTGTTATCACTCCAATATACATGTTGTTGGATTCTTTTCTATTCCAGAGAAAGCATGAGTTTAGAGTAAGTTACGAAATTCTTCTGTTGTCTTAGTATTTTTTAAACAAACTTGTCACTAAAGGAAGCTGCTAACACTCTTTGTTCTTTGAATTTCTATGTAGGAACACATTACTCTCAGAACAACATGAATATTGTAAGCTTGCATTTTTAGTGTGCTTTGGACATTTCACTTTGTTACTTGTTGTCATGCTCCTAGTGAAAAATTCAGTGGAATGATAGAAGTAAGAGTGATCACTGGAGAGCCCCCAAAAAAGTTAGCAGAGGTGTTTTTCATGTATTAAGATAATTTTATTCTTATACAAGAGGTAAAGAAATGACTGTTAAAAAATAACAGGATTTGAGGAGGTAATGCTAATGGGAGGTGTATTTCAAGTCAACAGATCCAGAAATTTTGCAAGACTAAGGGTATTAACAACTGCAATTATTCTTTATAACTGTTTGAAGTAAATTAATCCTTACAAATATATGGTTATGAATTACTGTGTTAGCATCACCGTGTATCATTTGCAAGAGGGAGACATCCTTCAAGTGTTCTCCCAATCCATCAGTAGTTTTCCTTCTGCTGTGGGAGCACAGCTTTCGTTGACACAGTTCATAAGCATTCTTTACTACCTGTTGTGAGGTTTTTTTTCTGTGAACAGGTGGTAAATTTTCCATGCATCACCTTTCCTCTCTGTACAACCCTGATGCAGTCCTTCCTTTTGCTCGGAGCCAGGCTTGCTTTGCTGTGGGCTGACTCCTTCTTCTTCCTCACAGTGAGCCCTTCAGCACTCAGTCACTTAATGTGTCCTACTTCTCCTATTACAGATACTAATGTTCAAACTATACTACTATTCTGAATTCAGGAAGTGAAACATTTATTTACACATAGAGCAAACATTTTGGAATTATTAAATGTGTATATTAAATATTAATGGTCCAATGAAACTCTTTTGTAGGTACAGTCTCAGGGGAGATACTCTGCTTAACGTTGCCTTATTTTATGCCACTCTAATTGAACTTACACAGAAGTCAGAAGACTTTGAAGTGAAGGTAATTTTTTTTGCTAACAACCTTTCTGTTTTATTCTTCACTGTACACTATTTCCAAAGCACTTAATCAAGTATGCATTCTACACCAAAAACAGAAAATAGCTTAAAATTACTAAAATAAGAGAGAAGAGCTTAATTCAGTGCTGCTGAAGTCCCTGAAAAGACTGTGTTGACTCTAGTACAAGCTGAATCAGATTCAAATGGCCACTGAAGTGTTTTTATGACTAGGAGTCAAGAAATGAGATTGTACCTTAAACTTTATAAATTATTAGAACATGCATTAATCCTGATTACATCTTAATTTGAAGTTTCAGTTTGATATTATGTTACCAATGTAGTAGAAGGAAAGAAAGTGCAATTTTCTCTGCTGTTAGCTAGTTTGCTTTTTTTTTAATGTTGTAAGATAAATTAACTTTTTCATTATAAATCAGAAAATGCGGTGTCTAGAATAGTCCACATTTAAAAATGGGGCAAAAATTGGTTTACCAAGGTGATGTCTGTAACTTACCTCTTTTGCATGAGGTAACATCTTTTTACTCTTTTTTTTACTTACTTGCATAATAAATTTTGTTTCAAATTTATCAAATTTAAATGGATGTTAAAAAGGACAAAGCTTTTTTTATTCCATGTACTCATCAGTGTAGTTCATGTGGAAATTATACCTTCAAAGAGTCACATATCTTGTTAATCTAAATTATGCATCTCACAATTGCCTGTTTTATTAGGAACTTGTACAATACCCATTAACCTGATCATGTGTAAAAGAGCTATGGAATAAACTAATTTCACCTGCATAGGATTTGCATGAATAAGGAGTGTAATATGCAGCCAGGCTAATGGTCAGAGTTCCTCTGCGTGATAAGCATGGATCAGGTTTAATTACTCCAGGTTAACACCTGTTGTGTTCTGGGTCACCTGTAAGCTTTTCCATTTAACTGCTGTAGCTAATGAAGACATTCCTTAGTATAAGTTTTAACCAAAAATAATTTCTATCGCTTTTAGGTAGTTCTTATGCCAGGGATTGAAGAGGCAGCACTGGTAATTCGTCAGATTGCTGACAACATTTTGATGGTATCTAATATCAGTCCTCATGAGTGGTTGGACAAATCCTGGCTTTCTGTCCTGCCATCTGAGGTTTGCTTATCTTCCAATTAAAATATACTCTGGGTTTTTTTATTGTTCTCTTAAAATATATTGTTAAAATAAGCACTATTATTCGTAAATATATATGTACTTTTATATATGTGCATATATATATATATATATAAATAACATTTCCATTATCCTCGCCAGCGCAACTAAGAGCAACTTGGACTCTCCCTGTGCTTTCATAATTAACCAGTAGAGAAGTTTATCTTCCACATCTGCTGGCCCATGGGTAGAGTTCTACAGTTCTGGGCACTAAGTTTAAAAGCTATCCAAATTGTAAAAGATAAATATACAACAGCTCACTTGGGCAGGGAGCCAAATTCATCAGTGCAGATCCATTACTGAATCAAGGGTATTGCTTAAATCTGCTAATGCATTTTCAAATCAAGTTTACATGATTCACTGGTTTTATCCTTTCAAATCGAAGCATCTTTAGACTGTGCCTTGCTTTTTATCAAGCTATTATGCAGAACTTACTCTTTTGCAAAAATGATACACTGTTACATCTGTAGTAAAAAAATAAAAAGATTTAATTGGTCTGTAAAAGTGTACTGTTTAAAAGCTCTATTTCTATGATATACTGTATAACTTATTTGTAGAGATGTTATTCTGCAGAAACAGAAAAAAAGAAAGGGAAAAAAAGTTTGTCAGATATCAAGCTAACAAAATAATTTCCGTTTCCAGACAGAGCAATGCCTGCTTACTTTTCCATGTATCAACCCTCTGGTTGCTCAGTGTATGTTAAAGAAAGCATCTTCGTTGAACAGATTGTTTCTTGCAAGCTTTGATCAACTTCAGGAACTCCTCCCAGAGGTTCCAAAAAAAGTATTAAAGGTTGGCCAGAATTAATTTATATATTAGATCCATCTGTTGGTACTGTTGTAATGGAGGTTTTTTTTTCATCTGAAGCTACATACTCATTTGCTATTATGATTTATTTAAAATGTTGAGCCTGCTAATTCTCAGCAGATTTTGTCAAGTCACCATTATGTTAATGTGAAAATTATTAGAACATTTTCTTAACTGGAAGAATACTTGTTTGATCAGCTTCCTCTTCAAGCTTCATCGTATCAAGTATTGTATCAGCATACAATCTTATATGTTTCCCTAATATAAGAAATGTTTTCCAATTAAGTATTTCCAGGACTTTTGCCCATCCCTCTCTTCCTGCCTGCCTGCCTTCCTTCCTCCCTTCCCCCTTCCTTCCTATTACTTACTCTGTTTATAGATTTAAGACACGTGGCACATTGTCTACTCTATGTCCCTCTCCTTCTGTATTGGTAAGTCTTTTTTAATTTTCTTTCCGGTAAACAAAAAATTATACATCTTAGATTCCTAATAACTGGGTTAACTTTTTATATTTGACAGTGTAGATGTACTATAAACACGCCTCAAGTATCTTTTTTTTTTTGGTTTCAGCATTTTAGTGACATGACATCTTCATACAGCCTTAATACTGCTGCTCCACTAGAAAGAGCAGCGAAAGGTGCATCACCCCCATCACCCCTAGAAAACCAGAATAACTTCAACACATTCTATCCAGATTGTAAACAAAATCATCGGTCTTTAGAACTGCTTGGTAAGGCACAAAACAGCACAGGTAATATCTTGAATTAATAGGAGAATGTGACTTCTTTGAAACCAACTGAAAATCTGAATGTATTAGAATCTTTATCTTCTAATCATAGAAAAGTTACTTATTCGGGGGAGACAGACTGAGGTCAAAATGCTCAATGGCATCTCGGCTTTCTGTAAAATGTAGAGAAATCATTTTTGTTCTCCAAACAGAGTGGTTCAAATTTTTCTCTACCAGGAACATCTCCTATGAATTCTGAAGCCATAATTCCTCCGTTGAATCATCGGCAGGGTTTTCTTGACTCTGATCTTCCAAGCTGTGGGCAAAAGAAGTCATGTTCTTCAGAAATAATTACAGAGAGGAAACAGAATTTCTTTCCTGTGCCAAAGGACTGTGAAGATTTTGCTCATCTAGATGTTTCCAATTCACTTCATCTTCAAAGGCAGCCTTTCAGTATGCACCATAGCACTGGTCATTCTTCCAAAAACTCTGAAAAAGAAGATTTCTTTGCAACTTTCAGTGACTATGCACCTCAGGAGAGCTCTAAGAGTTTTCTAGAAGAGTTTAGAGACACAACATTTAAGAGCCCAGAAATTCTGACTGACCAGACCCCATGGAATGACTCTTCATCCACCGGCCCATTTGCACCTGATGGTTTTCTCTCTGAATTCTTTGTTGACTCAGATGAGCCTCAAAGTCTGAATTTTCACCAAATAGGGAGAGAATCTGAAGGAAGGAGAAGGCTAAGTCCACCATTCTTATGGACAAGGGAGAAAAATAGAACAGGTATGTCCAAAGCAAGCAGAATTTGCTGAAATTCTGTTTTTAACTCTAGTGGACTATCTGTAAGACTAGATTTTGTATTTTCTTCAAATAGTTGTTAAATCCAATCCAACCCAACATTTGCATGGTTCCTTTACTACAAAACTTACTTGCATATGTATTTCTTCTGTGATAAAACACTCCTAAACATTTATTTTTCCCTTGGAGCATAAAGAATATTTTAAAAAAATAGTTACTGCCATTATTTTTCCTTGGTAAAATATTGACAAGTAGTTCTCCAATATTGTAAGATTCATCTTATTTTGTTTGGATAAAAGGAGGAAGAAAAGACTAGAAAGTATTTTCTCTAAAGAACAAAAAGTAGATTCAGCAATTTCAACGAGTGAAATTTAGATACTACTACACAGCTGTGTTTTGCTGTCTGTGTTAATGGAGTAAGAATTTCACTCTGACACCTTTCTAAGTTTGTTTCATACAGTTCCCTTATTCTTGGAATAATTTTATTTATTAGCTGATGTCTCCAGGGATAAACTCTCCATCTTCCCCTTTTCATATCATCCCAAAGCACATTTCTTCAAATAGATGGTACAGTGTGTATTTCAAAACTTTGTTTACTTCTCTTTTTTTTTTTCTTTTCATACGCTTCTTATCCCTGGTTTACTTTCTCAAATATAGTTAGTTTGAGACCTTTTTTGATAAGGTTAATATGGATCCATGGAGTCTTAAAAGTAAAAAAAAACATCACTAGTCCCTGTCAGACTAAGTAATTCTGTATCATATATTCTATTATTTTTTAAATTCTGCTGCTTCTCTGTAGGTGAGGTGTCACATTCTGTTAAAATCCTCCGTTAAGCTTCTTAAACAAAGTGCTGAACTCCTAGTACAGGTCATTTGATTTATTTCTCTGTTTTCTCTGTTGCTGCCTGTCGTTAAATCTTTTGGTGGTACAGCAAGGTTAGCACAGCATTAAATGCTTTCACTAATTAGATCACACTCATTCATGAAAACACATTTAACTAATTGATATCATGTTTCATGGGCTGCTTAAGGCAATTGTGGAAGAAAAGAGAGGAAAAGTAAATTGGATATGGTGAACTGCTTTTAAATTTCAGCCTATATAATATATATTTTATACGGAAACTCTGAACAAACCTGTTGCCTCTCTGTTGGGATGAAAACTGAGACCTGAAGTAGGGCTGGGTAGTTAACAGTATTTCAGTAACCTGCAATTAGCACTGATAGTATGAAATTCTAAATACAATAGTTTCAGTAGAGATCAGAACAGATTCTTCTGCAACCACATTTTACAATATTCTGAAAACACTGTGATCTCCAACTTGATGAGCTTTCTGTAAAACTCTTGCCCAGCAGGGCAAAGGTATACTTAAATCTGAATCAAATGTAAAAAAAAAAAAAAAAGGAAAAGTGATTTTTGGTTTAGATTTTGGAAGAACTGGCTTATTTTATTTTATTATTCACTAGTGCATGGTGATGCAAAAAACTCTCCTTGATACAGTAAAAGCCTTTTGAAATCAAAAATTTAAGAAATGTGGAATCACAAGTGTAAGAAATGTGCATAGAGTCAAATTAAAAAGACACACTGGGAACCCCCAGGGATTTCTTCAGGCTTCAGATCAAACATTGATTAAACCATAAGCAATTAATGCCAGTATGCCAAGCCCATATTTCTGCTGGAACAGATGAAATCCTTAGGTCAGTGTTAAAGTTTTCTGACAATATGTTTTGTAAAGACTAAACAGAATTTTCTTACAGTAACTTATTTTGAATAAGCAACTACTCAAATATTTTGTCATAAAAATACTTGAATCTTAACAACATAAGCAGCTTTTTTAAACAACTTGGAAATATGAGCATGTCTCTGGTTAAGAATTAACTTTCACAATTACTGAGTGTAAGATTAATGGAATAGAAATATGCATTAAAATCTTTACTGAAATTTTGTGGTTAAGCATACTGCAGGTTGATGTATTTATTTTGTATAAGGTTCTATATTATTATTACAGGACGATGTGCAGAAAACTGGTCAGTACTAGTAAGTAGTAGATAATATTAATCTGTACACACTTAATTTTATGGCCATTGATAGTTTTCATACAGAGCATACTGGTTAAAGCTAAAGACTGTTACTGCTTCTGAGAAACAAATAAGTAAGTCTGTATACTACTATTTGTAGTTTATCATACATGTATTTTCTTTCCCCTTCTTTTCCAGATACAGGATTTGCAGAAGTACCAGCGTTCAAAAAAAGGAGATTGACATATGAAAGAGTCCCTGGAAGAAGTGATGGACAAACACGTCTTAAGTTCTTTTGAACAGAGTGGGGATTTGCATACTACACATACTTTTTAAAATTCTTAAACACCTTGAAGGGAAATAAATTAAATTCTTTTTCATGTTCATTTCTAGAGAGAAATTAGGGTTTGTGAATCCTTACTAATTTGGGATTCTTTTGTATGTTTTTAAAATTTTACTAAACAACTAGTTCCTTGAGTCTGGAGAATTGTTGCTCCTCTCTTTGTTCTCATGGGTGATATAAAGGTATTTTATCACTCTTGATACAAAAAAAAATAAAATATGAATGAAAAAACCTAGACACTGAAGCTCATAGTTTCAAGGCACCTGTGTTTGCTCCCTGAGCCTGCAGCTTTCCAAACTTAGAGGAGGGAAAGATCTGCCGGCATCTCAAGGCTGCTCATAAAGCCTTTGAGCTTTCTTATGCTTACAGCTATAACCCTTGGAGCTCCTTTCCTTCTGAAAGCTCCTTGAGAAAATAGGTGATGGGTTCCAGAACTGCCTTTAATCACAATCAAGCTAGAGAAACAAGCTGTTTTCACAACATGTGCAACATAACGTTGAGATTTAGGATTCCAGTAGGTTTGATTCAGAGGACTAAGCTGTGACTCCAGCGCTCTGCACGATCTGGTGGGGGCCGTGTGTTGGCATCTGCATTTTTCCACCTGCTGCAGGACACGCCCAGGCAGGGAGGCCAGAGTCATCCAGAGGCAGTGCCAGACATCGTAGGCTACAGCTGGAAGCACTAGGAGATTTTATTTTTTAAAAGAAAAAAGGCTTCTCAACTGCAAGCCACAGAAGGGAGAGGATAGAAGAATAACCAAACCCTCACTTTCCATCAAAAGATTTGGCAACGAAAGTGGAAATACGTATGGGAGTGATGGTAGAGAGTGACTCCCTTCCGCTGCAGGAGTGCCAGGGTCTGCTCAGTGGCCTTCAGATGAGATGATTCTCTTTCCAAACTCACAAATCTTTTCAAGTTCGAGGCAATAACAGAAAGAAAGGAAAAAAAAAAAAAAAAACAGCTACCCACAAATGAAAAACCACCAAGTTCAGAGTTTATGCTTGAAGTAAAATACTTTCTTGACATTCAGCCTTCATTAAGTGCATATTCACTATTTGGATAAATAAAACCAGCACTTAGGGGAGAAAGCTTTGGTCTTTCAGAGGAAACAGAGCGCTGTTTTTCAGCTGGGAGTTCCTAAAAGCTATGATGACAGCACTCACAGCAATTTTACTTCTCATTAATATCCCCAAATTATCTGTACCCAAATTGTTTGCAAGACTTTTCTTGTTACACCTTTCAAGTGTAACAGAAAAAGATGAAAGACTTCTAATAGAATTGCAAACAAGCCAGCATTTCTCTATTTTCCCCAGAATAAGTGAAAAACTTAAATAAAAATTCCGGTATGCTTACTATTTCTGTCCCATTTTTGTGGTCACTTGACCTGACCATTTTCCATCTCTTTGCTTCATGGGTTTGGCTCTGTTTTTCAGAGCTGTCTCCCAAATTGCCAGGCCCAGGAATGTGTTCTTTTTAAGGGTGCAGCTCTGCAAGGTCTTGGTCACAGATGACCGCAGTGGAGGAAATTACAGCTGCTGCTGCCAAGCTATGTATTTATGTTCTCCTTCCCCACAGGAGAAGGCTGACACCCAAGCTTTCACAGGCATGGACACAGAAGACTGCCTCAGATAATCCATAGATCACTTTGAAAACAAAGGCACGTTGCCTGGATTAAATAAATCAAGAAAATTCATGTGCTGTCTGCATTCAGCTTCCACTAGGTAGGAAAAACGCCAGCATACCGTTAATTACTGGCAACGCAGTGGAAAACAAGGAAAAGGGCTTGCAGTAACCAGTTGGTTTTTTACTGTATTTGTTTGTGACTCTCAGTCTCTCACAGGTATGTACAGATTGGCAAATCCATCATCCGATAGATACCACATTCTCCCCCCTCCTCCCATCTGTTTAATGTGGAGAAAAATTACTATTGCACTGGAAAGATGCAGTTTCCCTCTCCAATCTAAATCTGCTCCCCTCCAGCTTGAAGCCATTGCCCCTTGTCCTGTCACTACAGGCCTTTGTAAACAGGCTCTCCCCAGCCTTCCTGTAGGCTCCCTTCAGGTACTGGAAGGCTGCTATTAGGTCTCCCCGGAGCCTCCTCTTCTCCAGGCTGAACAACCCCAGCTCCCTCAGCCTGTCCTTGTAGCAGAGGTGCTCCATCCCCCTGATCATCCTTGTGGCCCTCCTCTGGACCTGCTCCATCAGGTCCATATCTTTCCTATATTGAGGGCTCCAGACCTGCACACAATACTCCAGGTGAGGTCTCACCAGAGCAGAGTAAAGTGGAAGAATCACCTCTCTGGACCTGCTGGCAACGCATCTTTTGATGCAGCCCAGCTTCTGGGCTGCAAGTGCACACTGCCTGCTCATGTCCAACTTCTCGTCCACCAGCACCCCCAAGTCCTTTTCCTCAGGGATGCTTTCTAATACCTCACCCCCCAGTCTGTACTGATGGCGAGGATTGCTCTGGCCCAGGTGCAGAACCTTGCACTTGTTCTTGTTGAACCTCATGAGGTTCACCTGAGCCCACCTCTCCAGCCTGTCCAGGTCCTTCTGGATGACATCCCATCCCTCTGGTGTATCGACAACACCACACAGCTTGGTGTCCTCTGCAAACTTGCTGACGGTGCCTTTAATCCCTCTGTCTATATCATGGATTAAAATGTTAAACAGTATTGGTCCCAGCACGGACCCTTGAGGGACACTGCTTGTGACTGCTCTTTATCTGGACTTTGAGCCATTGAAAATCATCTATGACTAAGAAGAATTTGGATGTAACTAATTCTCAGACAAAAAGATTCAATACAAAACCTCAGCACCAGTCCTTCAGCAGCAGGTAGGGACTCAGTTCTTGGATCAGATTTACCAACTGCTTAGTGACCAGGCAGGTGGCACCTGCGGATGGAGAAGAGCCTTGCTGAGGGACCCCAAGAGATGACAAAAAAGGGGTCCTTGTGGCTCATAGGAGGCTCTTGGCCATCCAGGTGTGTGTGCTCACCAAATTTGCTTTGTCGTGGGCATGTTGTGCTGCCATGAGATGGGTGTGAAGGCCTCTGCGCGGAGTGTGGAGCTGAGACCTCAGCAGACAGCAGTCCCGATCCATCCATCCCTCTCCCAACCCTTGCACAGGTCTTTCTACCCGCTGCTGGCGCGAGAGGTGGATGCAGCCAGGACCAGCAGCGTGCTCACACAGAGCTGCTCCTCCCACACACGTCCATCGTGGTGCTCCAGCTGAAAGGTACCACTGGGAGCCGGGCAGGGCAGCCAAGAGACAACAGCAGCTGAGACCGGCTGGCCAGCCACGGCTGCGCTCTCCTGCACATGGTCATTTGGCAGCTCCTCATGCCAGCTCTCCAGAGCCCATGCTCCACCTGGGAGGAAGGGGACAAAGGGCTGCAAAGATGACCAGGGGACTAGAACATCCTTCTTATGAGGAGAGGCTGAGGGACTTGGGTCTTTACAGCCTGGAGAAGGTGTTGATCAGATCCTCCCCTCAGCCTTCTCCAGGCTGTAAAGACCCAAGTCCCTAAGAATACTCAAAAGGGTGGGTGTCAAGAGGATGGGGCCAATCCTTTTTCAGTGGTGCCCCGTGACAGGACAAGAGGTAACGGGCACAAACTTGAACACAGGAAGTTCCATCTAAACACGAGGAGGAACTTCTTCACTTTGAGGGTGGCAGAGCCCTGGAACAGGCTGCCCAGAGAGGTGGTGGAGTCTCCTTCTCTGGAGACATTCAAAACCCACCTGGATGCATCCAACCTGCTCTGGGTGACCCTGCTCTGGCAGGGGGGTTGGACTAGATGATCTCCAGAGATCCCTTCCAAGCCCATATGATCCTGTGACCTGGGAGAGAAGCAGATGTAGGGACGGGGAGGGAGGTTTTACTGTGGAAGGTTAAATAAATAGAGGGCTTGCCTGGGAGGGAGTGACCAGCCAGCATCTGGTGGCTGCTCCAAGGCGTTTGACATGTACCCACATCCCTCCCTCCCTGACTTGATCATTTTGACCTCGTCTGAGCCTTTGGTCACCTCTGTGCAAGCAGGAACAACCGTGCTTCCTCTGGACTTCCGCAGCGTGCACGAGGGCTGAGAGAACAACCACCACGTTCAAACAGCCTACAGCAAAAGGAAGCCAGAGGAAAGTTCTTCGGGAAGGAGGTTCTCCTCTGCAGTTAGAGGCACGGTACATTATGACTCTTGTCTCAGTGTCTTCCCACAGGACAGCGAGCACAAAAAGCTTCTGAGAAAGCCTGAAGTGCCTGGAGGACACGCACTGCCCCGCTTCAGTTAATGACAATTAATGCTCAGACTGCCAACTTCTTCCTTACAGTTTCAAAATGTCTAAGTGAGCCTGATAACGTTGTTACCACTTAGCACAAAAAAACGGCAAATCGCTACAAATACAGTTTTTCTATTTATAAGACGTATTTTCCAAAAATCCGACCGCAACTTTTTCTTCCCAAAAAGCTAAAAAGCTTGAGGCCTCCCCTCCCACTGCAAAATCTAAGTACCCCCTTCCTTACAATATCTGCTCTTCATTACAATTAAACAACAAGCTCAAAGCCAGTAGGGAAAGGAATTTTATTTCCAAACTTCTAAAAGATTAATACAAACAATAGAAAGTAGACAAAAATTAAAAGCCTATTAAAAAAGTTAGTTGTCCTTGTAAAAGTGCTCCATAAAAAAAGGAAGGCAAAAGACCAAGCACATTCTAGGAAGTTTTGTGTATTGCAAACCTTTGACAACTATGCATGCAACTATCTTTGGGTGTTCCTGTGTTTTTAGTGTCTGTTTGGTCACATTTTAAACATGTGAAGGAAACTCCACCACAGCAGTACCTCTACAAATAGAAATTAGGAGAAGTGTTACAAATTAGAAGTCTGAGGCATTGAGCCTGTGCTACACATCGTGTCCAGCAGTTTCTAACACGTGTCACTCATGGACTTACACGGACGTGAAAAAAAAAAGTGTAGTTGGTTCCTTCTCCCTAACAGAAGGAAAATTCCTTCTGAGAACATTACTTCAGTGCTACAAGCATTTAGTTCCATACTTCAACAATTCACTCTTTTGGGTTTGGAAAAAAACAAGATAGTTTTTACTACCGTTCCAGTGAAACAGTTTACCAAGACAAGAGTAAGAAATTTGGTAAAAATTCATGTATTTCTCTTTTCTAAAATGTAAACTTCTCAAGTAATGTTTGTGTAGTCAGCACAGTGCAGTAACAATGGTGACGATTATGAAAAGAGCAAGAGTAGCATTAAAAACTTTAAGAACATTAGCAAAAGATAGTGAAGTACAGATACACAAGAACAAACAGATAAATATCTAGGATATTCTTTTAGCCACACAAAAGTTAGGACACTGAGAGAGACTTTTCTTGTGAAGGAAAGGCAGTTGTTATTCATGTCATGCTTGAAGGCAACTCTCTGATGACCTTCCCTGTAAGAGGAAAAAAAAGGTTTATTAAATGCTGTCTTCCTAAGCAGATACATTTCTCTTACAAATTATAACACAAAAGTGCCTTTGCACTGAGAAAAAAATCAATAATGCCTTTCCTTTGCTGGATGTTGGCATCCTTGAGTATTACAATTTTTTTTTAATTGGCTTTTGGACTTTGTTCTCATTTTTTGTGATCCTAACGTGACTAAATAATAAACTAGATAATTGATCTATCATCAAAAGATGGCTAAAAGACATCTTGAGCTGAGCTACGCGTTTCTAAAAGCATCATAAATTAACCATCAAACTCATTTGAGGAAATATTTTGTATCCTGATGCAATCAAACTTGAATCCTAGAAATACATCCATACACACAGAGACACACACACAAGATTAAAAGAGTAGAAATGCTGCTTCAATAATGGGATAACACATGCAAGAGTCACCATCAATTTTATCTCATTTTCAGGAGTTGTTAAGGGTAGCACCTAAACTAATAAAATCTTCTGCTTGTGCTTTCCCCCCTCCCCCAACAAGTTTTCCCAGAAAAGCATCTTGTGCTCAGTTGTTCTCTCTCTTCAGGTTTACTCTTTTCTTGACCAACCTATGTAGAAACAATCAAAACCACGCTATTGATGAGGCACCAGCACAACAGCAAGCTCAGGCAGCGGGAAGGGGAAGATTTTGCAAATACTTTTATGTTCTAGTTTATATTCTGCCTTTAAAGAAAACATTAACTTGCACTTTGATAGCAGTCAAAGAAAGAACAGAATTCAGTGCTTCTTTCTCTCTCTGTAGTTTTTTCAGCTCTTTAGCAGGATCTTTTTTTTTTTCTCTTAAAGAAGAGTAACCCCTTTGGAATATCCTACTTCCACGTTAATTTGTCATGCAGAAGTAGTAAGATTTTCCAACAAAAGTCATGGTGTGATCCTGCCCAAGACTGCGAGCACTACTAGAACCTGCTGACACTACATGGCCTTTCCTCCTCCTGCTGCAACCACTGGTACCGGTGGGACAGATAGGAGACACACGTATGGGAATCACGGAACTGGACCCCAAAGGTTTGCAAAAGCCGGATGGCCACCACCCACCCACCCTGCAGGTGTCACACAGGAAGAAGCAATGCAGAGGGCCAAGACAGAGAGAGCCCTGGGAGCATCTCATCCTTCAGAAGCTGGGCTGGAAAAGGCTGTGGTTACAGATCGCCTCAGTTCCTCTCCACTTCCACCGCTGCTTGGTGCCCTCACCAACAGTAACGACAGAAGGAGCCTAAGGACTGCAGTACTGTGTCCAGCGTTGGAGACCTCAACACAGGAAGGACATGGACCTGTTGGAACCGGTC
This sequence comes from Calidris pugnax, assembly GCF_001431845.1. Taxonomy (NCBI): domain Eukaryota; kingdom Metazoa; phylum Chordata; class Aves; order Charadriiformes; family Scolopacidae; genus Calidris; species Calidris pugnax. The sequence goes on from NW_015091043.1 coordinate 1,034,965, forward strand.
CAGCGGAGGGCCACAAAACTGATCAGAGGGATGGAGCACTTCTCCTATGAGGACAGGCTGAGGGAGTTGGGGTTGTTCAGCCTGGAGAAGAGAAGGCTCTCGGGAGACCTCCTAATGGCCTTCCAGTACCTGAAGGGGGCCTACAGGAGAGATGGGGAGGGACTCTTTATCAGGGAGTGGATCGATGGGACGAGGGGTAATGGTTTTAAATTGAAAGAGGGGAGATTTAGATTAGATACTAGAAAGAAATTCTTTCCTGTGAGCAGGTTGCCCAGGGAAGCTGTGGCTGCCCCATCCCTGGAAGTGTTCAAGGCCAGGCTGGATGGGGCTTTGAGCAACCTGGTCTGGTGGGAGGTGTCCCTGCCCAGGGCAGGGGGGTTGGAACTCCATGATCTGTAAGGTCCCTTCCAACTCTAACCATTCCATGAGTCTATGACTGAGGCAGCCAAATGAACTGCAATGTGATGGCGAAGACAAAATGCATTTTAACAAGGTTTTTTAGCTGTGAGCAGCTCATCAGAGCACGTGCAGCTGCCACGGCTTTGTCCTGCTTCTTCACTGAGACTGGGTTTTATGTCTGGCTGCCTCAAATGCAGCTGTGTGTCACAGACAGTTTTTATTATTTTGAATGCTGCTGCTGCTAAAGCTGCTCAAACACAAAAACTGACCAACCAAAAGAAAAAAAAACTCATAAACAAAACGCCTCTAGAAAGAGCTCCAGGAAAGAGACATGCTTCATTTGCCAGACCAAAAAGGAACAGAAAACAATTTGCAGAGCCAGACAGAAAGCGACGAACACTTTGCTACCAATAACTAGACGTTCAAACAACTACCACCTCGTGCCCTTGTCCCTCCTAGGGCTTGAGTTCCCAGTCAGAGTGGTTGTCGTGGTAGCTGTGACTTCATTACCTGGTTTTCAGAGCAGAGCACAGGAGCGGGGCTCTCGGAAGGGATTGCTCCCCGCAGGAACCCCAACAAGCAAGGCATCTTTGCAGGCGTTCTGCATACAGTACTGCTGGAGCTCTGCGGCCGCCTGGGAGACCTGCGTCAGGGAAAAAGGAAAACAAATCCAGAGAGGAAACTCATTCACTCACTAGCATCTATTTGGCATTTCCTCTTGAAGAGCCACTGTCAAACAGAGCTGGAGAGCAGCCGAGTCCAGCCCTCGGATCCAACAACACCAAGTAAATCAGCACAGACACATATTTTTGAAGCTCCCATGAAACACCTGTGAAATAATATGCTAGTGATGAACCAGAGGAGTGCAGAGGACTGAGATGCAAGTGTGATGGAGTTTGTCCTCATTAAAAGCAGAGGGCTGAGACCACAATGTTTTCCAATCTGCTCTACTGTTTCCAGGTTTATATTTGAACTCCTGTATCCTCAGATCATTTATAAAAATTATTTTCATTTCTAAACTGTTAAACAACACAGAGCATAACACGGAATGAAAGCAAAAAAATGGGGATTAAAAGCTTTTTAAGTCCAAATTGCCACCTTCCCCACCTGGTCAGTGAAGCGAGCACTTCAAATCCACGCTCTGGTCTCCAAAGAGGACAGTCCAGAGCTGCAGAACAAGCCCAGGAACCCAACGGCAAGATGCCTCCAGCAGTGAACTCCCCAGGGGCAGCAAGTCAGCCCCATGCCAGTATTTTTGAAGGCAAATGTAGGGGAATTCTCAATTGACACACATGGGTAACTGCTGCAGGGAACTGTCAAAATCCACGCTGTCTGCTATGTTGTTTATAAAAGGAAATACTGAGCGTATCGGTGGAAATACAAGCTCCCCTCTGACCTCACCTCTGCCTTCATTACCGGGTTCCTGAAATACTGATTTTTCTTCCTGCACGACCTTGCAGTGTTGCCAGCAGAGGGACAAGAGAGTAGCCAGAAGGACCATCCACCCTTCCCAGCCACCGGATGGAAGGGGACTGTCCGGGGTCCCTGATGAGATTTTGGCTCTGGGCCATCCCATCTCACAGCACCTGGAAGCGCCTGGGGAATCTGGCCTGGCACACACTTTCCTGTGCTGTTTCACTGCTGTCCTGCTCACCACATCCAGGACACTCATCCCAGGAACTGCCTGAATTTTCCACTCAGTCTCCCCAGGGAGAAGCATCCACAGCAAGGATCCTTGCTGGTCAGTGGGGCTTTGTCGCCCCCCCCTTCCTTGAGGAGAACCTCTTCCTGGAGGCTGCAAAGCTCTCCCACCCTGCCCAAGCCCCTTGGACCCCTTGCAGCCTGAGCACCTTTGCCTCAAGCCCAGTGCAGACCCCTTGCTGGTACCCAGCTGTGGACCACACTGGTGCATCCTGGTCTAGCCTGGTGCTCCTGGAGAGATACAAACCTGATTTTTGGCATCTGTGTGAGAATTATCTGCAGCAGACTTATTCCAGGGCAGATCTGCCTACTCTTAGCCTTACCTATGCCCCCCAACAACCCTCTTCACTCCTCCAGGTCACACCAAAAATACGAGTGTTTCTGCCCCACGTCACCACAGGGCAAACATGCTCCCATAGCAGCCTCCTGCCTGCAAGATACGTGCGGGGACTTCTTTCCTACTCAGTTTCCTCTTTCTGAAAATTCTGTTCCTGTCTGCTTTTTCAGCTGGCAGGGTAAACAAAACCACCATTGGAACTTTCGTAGTACGGGATGTATTTTTAAAAATCCTTTCATGTCCAGCTTCCGTCTGAAAACACATTGTCTATTCACAGCAGCCAAAAAGAACGTTTTCTGCTGCCTCAGTGCCTGCTAAAACTGACCCAAGTGGTTTTTCACCAGCTGAATATACTCCTCGCTGCTTTTACGCTGCATGTCAGGAAACCCCTAGATGATGCTGCTTTTTTTTTTTTTTTGAGACACATTTTTTGATCACGCATCATTTCACCTGTGATGATAAAAAGACACGAACAGGTCTGTGGAACAGCAGACCTGGGAAGTGGCTGCTGCACACAATGCTCCAAGAAAGATGAGACTGAGGTCTTGCCAAGGCCAAACCTCCCTGGAGGACAAGCAAACCTGTAACAAAAACCCAGCCTTGAAAAGTCCACCTACAGAATACGTTACCACCACAAAACAACCCCCAATAAACTACAAACTCTATCTTTTATAGCCCCTTCCCACACCCAAAAAAAAAAGGGGAGGAGGGAGTATCTGCCTCAGAATGAGCAGGAACAGGAATGCAGGCTGTTGGTGGTGGAATAAAGCTACAGAAACGTCAAACACAGAAATCACCAACCAAACAATATCTCTCTTGCCACAAGGGCCTGTGTTTCTACTCTGCATCGTGCCCCACACATCACTGTGGCCATAAACAGCAGCCCCTTTTAGCGACCCACACATCTGCTGACTCCCTAATGCACTAATGAACAGTAACCTTAATCAATTGATCAGGATGACCTCCAAAAGCCACAGCGGTTCCGCCTTGCATCGGGCACTTCACAGTTTCCCCAGCCCAGGCCTGCAGCAGCAGTAAGAAGTATTCCAAACGATTTTAAGGCCAATTAGCCGAGTTTGCGCCGCGGCGCGCCCTGGGGCTGTGGTCAGACCGGGGAAGCTGGTGTTTGGTGGCCACCGGCCAGAGGAAGATGGCGAACGCCAAGGGAGGTGATGAGAAAAGAGGAAAAAAAACAGCGCAGGATATGAATTAATTTGACCTTCCATCACCCCACAGCCCCCACGCTGGGTTTTCTGCCTGGCTGCAAAGCGTGGTTTATCTCGGAGCAGCTCTGAACCCCCCCCTTCCCCCCCATCCCCGCACCTGCTGGGGGCCAAAAGCAGCTCCGCACGGGGGAATTTGGGCAGCCGGAGGCGGGGGGGGAGAGAAAACCCACCCAAAAGCTTGGCCGCCTCGCCAGCCCGCCTTTGTCTGCAGGTCGGCAGGCAGGAGAACAGGAGAAGGCTCATGCATGCGTAGAAAAAATCGCCTGCTTTTCCCCCAAAAGAGCGACCGGGACCACACGCCGCCGTCCCCTCCCCCCCCATGGCAAACCCCGCCGGGGCCGCTCTCCGCCACCCTGCCCGCCGGTACGGAATTAACGAGGAGCCGCTGTAATTATTTATGCCGCTGTTCATTATTTTTACGGCTCCTTCCAGCAGGGAAGGGCACTCGCGGGGGCTCGGAGC
>NW_015091043.1:1039099-1039580 GCF_001431845.1 Calidris pugnax
CCCCGGATCCGGGGAGAGATGGAGGGGGTGAGATGGTTAAAATAGGATGGGAGAAAAGGAAGGGGGGAAAAAAAGGAAAAAGGAAAGAAAAGGTAGGGGGCAGCGGGGGGGGAGAAGGGAGGGAAAGGAGGAAAAGAAAAAAAAGGGGGGAAAAGGGTGGAAAGAGGGAAAAAAGGGGAAAAGGAAAACAAAGTGGGAAGAAAAAAAGCGAAAAGAGAAAAAATTAAAAGTGGGGGAAAGAAAAAAGGCAAAAAAAAAAGGGAGAAGCAAAAAAAAAAGGAAAAAGACCAAAATTTAAAAGTGTGGGAAAGAAAAAAAGGCCAAAAAAAGGGAAAAGGAAAAAAAGGACGAGGAGCCGCTGTAATTATTTATGCCGCTGTTCATTATTTTTACGGCTCCTTCCAGCAGGGAAGGGCACTCGCGGGGGCTCGGAGCTCCCCCCCCCCTTCCCCGGATGAAGCGGGGAAGCCGGGGCAGGGGG
>NW_015091043.1:1039884-1053306 GCF_001431845.1 Calidris pugnax
AATAGGATGGGAGAAAAGGAAGGGGGGAAAAAAAGGAAAAAGGAAAGAAAAGGTAGGGGGCAGCGGGGGGGGAGAAGGGAGGGAAAGGAGGAAAAGAAAAAAAAGGGGGGAAAAGGGTGGAAAGAGGGAAAAAAGGGGAAAAGGAAAACAAAGTGGGAAGAAAAAAAGCGAAAAGAGAAAAAATTAAAAGTGGGGGAAAGAAAAAAGGCAAAAAAAAAAGGGAGAAGCAAAAAAAAAAGGAAAAAGACCAAAATTTAAAAGTGTGGGAAAGAAAAAAAGGCCAAAAAAAGGGAAAAGGAAAAAAAGGGGGAAAGAAAAAAAAAAGGGGCGGGGGGAAGGAAAAAAAATGAAAGAAAAAAAATTAAAAGTGGGGGAAAGAAACAAGGCCCAAAAAAAAACCGTTAAAAAAAAAAAAAAAAAGGAAAAAACTGAAAAAAGGAAAAAGCAAAATAAAAGGAAAAAGCAAAAAAAAAAAGGGAAAAGAACAAATTTTAAAAGTGGGGGAAAGAAAAAAGGCAAAAAAAAAAAAAAAAAAAAAGAAAAAAAGGAAAAAGCACAAAAAAAAGGGAAAAGAGCAAAATTTAAAAGTGGGGGAAAGAATAAATTTTAAAAGTGGAGGGAAAAATAGGCCAAAAAAAAGGGAAAAGAAAAAAAAAAGGAAAAGCAAAAAAAAAGGGACAAGAACAAAATTTAAAAGTGGGGGAAAGAATAAATTTTAAAAGTGGAGGGAAAAATAGGCCAAAAAAAAGGGAAAAGAAAAAAAAAAGGAAAAGCAAAAAAAAAGGGACAAGAACAAAATTTAAAAGTGGGGGAAAGAAAAAAAGCAAAAAAAGGTGAAAGAAAGGAAAAAAATAATTTCAAAAGTGGGGGAAAGAAAAAAGAGAAAAGGGAGGGGATAGGGGGGAAGAAAAAAGGAAAAAGGGGAGGAAGAAAGGGGAAAAGGTAAAAGAGAAAGAAGCAAAGGAGAAAGAAAAAAGGGGGGAACAGGAGGGAAAAAGGAAAAGGGGAGGGAGGAAGGAAGGAAAGGGGCGGGAAGGGGGAAAATGCAGAAAAATAAAAGGAGAAAAGGAAAAGAGGGGCAGAGGGAAAAGGAAAAAGGGGGAAAAAGGACGAAAGGGAAAAAAATAAGAAGAAAATATGGAACAAAGGAGGGGGGAAAGAGATGAAAGAGAGCTCCTAGATGTCCTGGAAAGATTCAATGAAATCTCAGCTCTGCTCACGGGCAGCTGCTGCTGGAGTTGCTGCATCCCCCCCGTCACTGCTCACCAGCAGTTTCACTAGTGACCACTGAAAAGTCACCTCACTTGTTGGCAGGGGTTTGCCAGCCGTCAGAGTTTGCTGGTGGGGTAAAAAGCTGGCAGGGTGAAGCTGAGGGCCTCAAATGGTTGCCGTGAACACTGGAACAAACAGCTGTGGACACGTTTGAGCCCCAGTCAAAGCCTCAGCAGGGTCGTGAAAAAAACTCTTGAATGTGAAAGGGCCTGGCTCTCAATACCTTTTGGAGATTGAGTGAAATGTACCTTTTACCTTATATACACTATATATTTGAAAGTGCATACATGCTACGAGACAGGTACCAGCTATTTGAAAAAAGTTGATAGGAGGTAAGGTGGTTCCTCTCCAAGATCCTGTTACCTTGCCACATTTTTCCATGCAAAGGCCCCACCACTCCCCAGTACAGCAATAATTGTTCACGCTTCTCTGATTATGTTGGCTTTATTAAGTACAGTATTGTAACCCTCAGCAGTCTCGTTCCTGCTTTTTCTTATGTGTATAATTGCTTTGTCAATTTTATTTCAACATAAAATAGGGCCTGAAAATTTATGCCCGGCAGACAGGCATCATTTAGGACTACAATGAGATGTCAGGCTGGAAGTGGGCAGTAGCCCCAGCTAACGAGGTGTCCCCACAACACCGACAGCCTGGTGAAGACAGAGGAGATTTTTCTGTCCTGCTTCACGGAGACATGACTCCTCTGTCACGGCCCAGAGAATTTTCGCTGCAGCCCATGAATTCCTGCCTGTGTCTGGTTATTTTCAAAGGGCTCAATGTGTTGAGGAAAGAGCCTGCAGAACCAAGTCGAGCCTGCAGAAGGGCTCATTTCCAGCAGGCTGGGTGACACCTGTTGGCCTTCTCTCCTCCACTCACTCAGTATTTACAGAGACAAGACACCGTTTCCACCAAGAGACACAGTTCTGTCTCCCCCAGGGGCTGCCCCTCCATCGCAGCCATCTCCTGCTGTGGCATCAGGTCAGGAGATCCATCTTGATCAGGACTAGCCCAGGCGAAAAGGGAGACAGTGTCTGACCACTATAACCCGGACATTTTGCTTGGGAGGGAAGGGATGGAGCAGAGCCCTGAGCCCACAGACTGTGTCCATGGGTTCAGGCCCTCTTGCATGCACTTGCCCAGTTCCAGATACAACTGTCTTACCTAATAACCAAACTCATTTTACTCGTGCTTACCTTTATCCCCTTTGTTTCTATCACTGCAGCTTCCCCTACCCCTCTTGCAGGCCACCGATTGTGCTTCGGGGGATGAAGCAGCAATCCACCCAGGCGGTGAAGGTCTCTCACTTGATGGACATCTCTGCAGTGTCCCTGCCACACCACTGTGTCCCTGAAATGACTTGATGAAAGCACACACAGCTTACTCTGGACACCTTCTTTTAAGAAGTTTTAGACTTGAATCCTTCATTAAATACAAACTGAATTAACTTTACATCTATATTGCACACAGCAGAGATGAAGGACTAACCTAGGAGTTCCTCTTCCATTTTACTAATGCACACAGAAGTTAGCTGTTACCTAGGGTAGCTAATACCTCTAACGTGCTTTTGAATATGTATTATTTTAAACAGAAAACTGAGATGACATTCCAAGAACTAACAAAAGCTAGCTAAACTGGCAAAAGAGGCAGAGAGAACAGACTCCTCCTCAAAGAACGAGGACAAGTCTCCTTTGAGGAATCAGAAACGTCTTGCTTCAAAAATTAACCAATAGGCATGCTAAAACTTTTAGCTATGATGGGCTTTGGCAGGAGTAGCAAGTTCAACCCCTCCCAGAACCAATCTCCACAGAAGCCAACTAACCTAGCACTGCTCTCAGCAGAAACACTTCTGAGGAACATGCTTTTACCAATGTGATTAACGGCAGGCGAAGCTTGAGCTGGCTGTGCCCCCCCCGCCTCCTCCCCAGCAAAATTCCTGAGTACAAATACAGTAACAGAATCCCTTTTACCAGCAAATCATGGGAACTCTGACCTGGGATGAGTTACGGAGGAAACCACAGCGGGCTGTTGTGCATTATTTATTCTAAGTACTCCAAGGTCTGATCAGCAGAGATAAGGAACGCTTTATAGAATTTAAAACAAATTCAGTATGTACATTATATAAACTTTTATTTACATAAGGCATCAAAATTGCCCTTTTTAACAAAAGGGTCACTTTCCCTTTACCAATACTTTGGTGAAAGAAATGTCACATTTAGTAGACTAATATTCACTGGTATACTTGTTCTGAACAAGCAGGTACAATCCAACGTACAAGACACAAAACCCAACGCGAAAGATCTAAGCACACTACTTCATGAATCACTCTGTAGAACAAAGACTTAAGGCTTGTTTGCATCACGATGATGATCAATCATGCACCATTTATTCCCACAAAGAATAAAATTCATTTCCAACTGGAGCAGGAATAGCAAAAGAAGAAGTCTGGTATAATCCCCATATTGTTTACATCGAGAAAAACAATTTGGCATCTTAGAAATTAGACTGAAAAGTAGAGGGGAAGATAGAGGAAAAAAAGAACATGGTCCTTGCTTCAGAATCCTTTATAAGCATTTCCAGTGCCTGTCTGCAGGAACCCTTCAGTTTAAAAAGGAAAAACAGGACTTTCAAAGACTGATCAAGAAACATGTTCAGAAAGACTAAAGTTATGGTTCCACTGATCATGAATATGAAATATGTAGAGAAAATACATTGTTTGGAATAATGACTTCCATACTGAGATCCCCAAGTAATTGTCATATACACATTGAGTTGTTTAATAAGTCTGATTTATAAAAATGGTAAACCTGTAGTATTTTTCAGCCTGATTTAATAATTCCTGAGTTTTAGATCACTGCTGAGTCACAGCAGACAAAACTCTGAATGATGTAGTGAAACATTCTGCAAATCACTTTCAACATTAGCACACATTTTGTTCAGCAACTTTCAGTCATCAATAAAAGTCAGTCTTCCGGGTCCTTCATTTTTCATCCACCGCCGATATCTCTTCCATCGGGGATCCATGGCCATCTTCTTCTTTAACTCCTCCTCTTGTTCTCGTTTATAGACCTGATACAGACAAAAAAATTAATAAGGCTGAAGAAACAGCGTAAGTGAACCTCAAGGGGCGTGTAAGCATTTGTAGTTCCACCATTCCCCAGCTTACTATTTCTAGAGGAGACTGAACTGCCACACAGAAGCATCCCTTGACCAGCATGAAGTGCAGGAGTACCTTCAACCGAGGAACCTACTGGCTGTGGTTGAGATGCTTTGCATTTTTGCTGAGAGCAGAACTACCTCCTTGTAAGATGGTGCTGCAAGCTCCAAAACTCTTTTTGCTAAAGAACTAGATGGTCATGCATTCGACAAAATAAAATTTACAGTAAGGAACAGCTAATGCTCAGAAAGCTGTATTTTGAGTCCCTTCTCAGCACACACAATGCTCAATGCAGTTGTTCAGCTTCTCACTCTAATTGTTTTCCCATTTCAAAATTGTTGTCTAAATAGAATACTGCTATGGAATTTTTTATTCTTAATTAAGTTTCTCAACTAAGTTAGTATTTCTGCATTAAGTACTGGCAGTACCAAATGATAAGTAATTACATTCTGCAAAGAAATGGTGTCATTGTAATGAAATGTACAAGTACCAGCAAAGTCAAGTATCTAAAAACTGCAACAGCATCTGCATTTTCACTCTGGAAAGCAGTTTATGTAGATACAGCCAGTGTAAATCTCAACATCGTACAGGTTTATATCATCTCAGTGTCGTCTGACTTCCTCCTGGAAGGGAATTAAATTTAAGGTTCTGCTATGCATGAACAAGATTTTAAAAATATTAGAGATGGCTTTATAAATACGCCAGCTCAATGTTCAGAAATCATACAGGTTTTAAGAATTATTAGGAAAGTAATGGGGGGTGGGGTGGGAGGGGTGAGGAGAAGGGGAGGAGGAATATTGCAGAGCTCCACGACGTACCCATGTATTGAATTCTTGGTCTTTTCCATCCTAAAAGGACATCAGAAAACTGAACAATATGCAGATAGGCATCTCCAATGATCAAAGAACAGAGAAGCTTTTGGGGAGAAACACCTAAGCATATTTTTCAGTCTAGAAAAGACATGACTAAGTTCCAAGGACACAGCAGTGGTACACAGGAGCACAGGTAGAAAAGGGAATACAGCATGGTTATTCTCCATTTCCAATAACACTAGAACCAGCAGGTGCCTGGGTGGCTTGGGAAAAAAAAAAAACCACAAACCAACTTCTACATGTATTACTGAACTCATGACCAGATGGCACAGCAGACACTGAAAGTTTTACTGCATTCAAGGCATGGCTAGATAAATTTATTAAAGCAAAACTCATTAAATCAATTACCTACAAAGACACCATCTCCTTTTCAGGAAGTCCCAAAGCTGCAAATCATAGTGGATAAATGTTGCTATATGGGTGCAACTTTCATGTATTCTTCACTAAAAATCAACTGCTGGACACCGCAGGAGATGAGTCAGACCTAAAGACACTTCACTTCTGACATACAGCTCTTTTATATTCAGTGACTAAAACATCACCAGTTAGAAACAGCATGGATCCCAAACCATGTAATTTTTTTTTCTCTACAACAACAGCATATCCATCCTATCTACTTCTTTCATATAACATCTGCTTTGACTAGTAACATTACTTGATCTCTGGACTTCCAGATTGTTTTGTAGCAAACCCAACATAATTCAACACGTCTATGTACCTGTCGGCTAATCCTTTCCTTAGATTAGCATCAATTTTACTGTTTTCCCTTTCAAGTTTCTAGAACAATCCATTCCTGCCTGCTTCTAAAGAAGCATTCTCTTATCTTTGGTGCCCTGCCAGCAGCAAAGGCAGTTCCACCACCATCCTATTTCTTTTCCCAGCACACGCAGAGCAGCAGCAGTATCTCCTCCCCTTGAGCAGGCCAAGTGTGTATTCCCGGTTTCTCTTTCCACCCAGATGGCCCACATATGAGCTTCTGTGGAACAATGAAAGCATTTTGTCAATCTGCCACCCCCCAGCATCCCAAGTCATTCTGGACTGCAAATTCCATGCTGTGCCTAATGTTCTTTCACTGGTCTCACAGAAAGCTTAAAAAAAATAATTACATATTGACTATTTAGTAACTGGCTATCCATGGCAAGAACAGCAGCTGTACCCAGTGGTATTTCATATGCCATCTTTACTTGAACATATAGCACTGCAAGAAGAGTCCTCAACTCACTGAAAGCCAAAGAACTATCAAGGGACAATCAAAAGATTGTTTAAAAAGAACACGTTAGGAAGCAGCGGCTTAGATGAATGACGAAATAGGAGTTTCAGATGATCCAGGTAATCCTTATTACAAATTACTGCTGTTTGGAGAACTTTCTTCAATCTACTGCAGTAACTTTGTCATACCACATAGTTATAATAAAGCCTTTCATCAGATTTGATACATCTTGCATGCACAGATTGCCTAACAATCACAGCTTGATGTCACCCAACTGAAAAAATCCCTTCCTGTACTCATGGTCGTGGTCAGGAGCTGCTATTTACTATGTCCATGAGCATAAACAGTCAAAGAAAACACAACCAGTGGTTGTCTAACAGTTGTCAATTTAGAAAGCAACAGCAAAAACTGAAGCAATGCTTCACACAGCCCCATCCCGAGCATCTTCACAAAACAGCTGTTCTGACTCTGGGAGCACTGGATAACTAACACCAGCTTTTCCACCAGAACTACCCACCTCATAGTTTTCTCGGATCCACAGCTGCCGTTCCAGAAAGGTCTCTTTTTGATGATCTTCTAGGCTGTCAAACTGAGACTGCGACATCTTCATGTACCTCCGTATGATGTATAGCTTCTCTTCCACGCCGTACTCTCGCCCTTTAATAGTGAAAGAGTAAATCCACCAGCAGTACCAAACTATGTATTTGCACAAGTAAAAAGGAGCAAGAAGGATCTGAAATAGAAGGATATCATATATCTTGGGCTTCTGATAACCGCCTTTTATATCTATTTTATTTTTAATAATGTCTTTGATGATTTCTTCCTCCTCTTCACGGATTTCTTCCTTAGACCGCCTGTTCTTGCCTTTTTCTTTAGTCTTGTTGAGTAAACCTTGTTGCCTGGCAATCTCAGTAGCTTGTATGCGGTATTTTGGCACTGTGGCTAGGTAGTTGATAGCTTCATTGTAACTACTCCACCAGCTGAAGAACTGTAATTGAAGAACAGTGAAAGTAAAACACATGTTTTCCTACAGACACGTTCCTATTTGGAAGTTTGCCAGGGGAAAAAAAAAAATAATAATGCTGACATACACCTTTAACCACAACTACATTACAGCAAGGGTACAAACTGAAGGTAACAGTACTTCTGCAATAATACAGAAGCTACAATTATTCTTCCAAACTTAGTAAGGCACCTGGAAAATAGATGTATGGATGCGTATCTCACAGCAATACACAGTGATTAGGAAGGACAAGCAGATGCTGTTCAGATTGGTTTTGTTCACGAGAAGATGGTGATCTGAAGTTATTAATGCTAGGCTGTGCTGGCCATTCTCAAAAGCCCCCCTTGGATTTATCAGTAAACTAGCCGGTATATGAAATTTCGTTATAAAATTGTTACCCGTTTAAAACATTTAGTTAAACATGGATTAAGTATGTGACAATCTCATTAGTCTGAGAGGATTCACTTTACAAGACTGAACATCCCTGTCTAATCTCCAGCTACCCTCTGAGTTTCAATGGTGAAAAAAAACCTGAACAAACCAGAAATATAGTGCCTGGGGTGAATGTGTCTTATTGGGGCAACTCTTAAAAAAAACCCAAAACAGTATTTCACACTGTTCAACAAGACAAAGGGCAGACATATACATATTATATAACCTTAACGAAGGCCAAGAAGGAGAAACAATAGAAAGCAAGAGAGAGGCAAATCACTTTACATGGACTTTTACACTGAATTTGCAATCATCTGGCAGACGGACCGCAGGAAAGCAAGTGTCTCCACTTACAGCCAAAATAAGAAGTAAGAGGTGAAATGAAACTCTGACATCGGAAGTAAGTCTGAAGAGAAATTAAGTATTTGGCTGCATATGCCATTGGAATTTCTTACTGCAAGCTCTCAAATTGTGATCAATGTATTTTTGTTCTAACTTTCATTATTTCATAAAAAGCGAGCTATGCACCACAAAATAAGCTGTATCTTCATCTCAAACTTTTTGGGTATTTTTAACGACATTTTGAACCAGTAATCTAACAGATGCTATGTAAAAGAGTTATGCACCTTCTCCTACTTATTTTTCAGCAACAGCACAAGTTTCCTCATCAAAAACACAGGCTGTTTCCTTAACATTGGCACTATCACTCTCAGGGCAAACTCCCCTGAATGGAATTCACATCTTCCTGATTTCTTGGTGGTGTTTAGAAAACATTGCAATGTAAGATTTGCACATTAGCAAACTCCTGATATCCAGTCTCATCATCTGAACTGAGTCTCGAATTTAGTTTGCAGTTAGTCCGTTGTTGTTTTTTTTTTTTAAATTTACTTTTGCAGCTTGACAAACTGATGCATGCTTATTTGGAGCGCTAGTCCTGCCTGCGTGCAGGAACAGGCTGCTCTCAGCACACCATGAAGAAAAGCTGCACTTTTGAAAACCCTACGAAACACCCTATGAAACACCCTACACCATGGAAGGAAACTAATCTCTAACTTCGTCCAAGGTTCCAAGGGCAGTCAAAAAACTGCTCTGACTTCAGATCTGTTATGGACACCGCAGAGAAGTTTACCAAAGCAGACAGGGATGAGCCTCCTCACTGACACGGTTTAATACCTGGCACGTGAGGAGAGCTGTAGATACTTCTCTTCCCATTCAGAAGCTCACTGAGCAGTGTCACATAAACATGGAATTTTACCTGAAACACGGAGATAGCACACACCGTAACCAGGATCACTATTCTGACATCCACTTTAGGTGCCAATCTCCTGCTGTAATAGTGGTAGTAATGCCTGTAATACTCTTCAGGATGATCCAACATGTAGTCATAATCTTTTCGCGTTTCTTCATCCTGCAGGATGAGATGAAAAACATGCATAGGTTCAGATGCCTGTTTTCACTTACTCTGCTGTAGCTGCATTTTACATCTCACTAATGACCACGCTGCTACAAAACTGGCAATAGCCCAACCGAGTACGAAGCACAGACAAAAATCTTTGGTCCTTTTCTCATACTCTCAATTAATTTGTTCTCAACGCTCATCTGCCCACGCGCATCTGACATATGTAGTCTTAAATGCATAAGCACAAGCTGCACAAAGACATTTAATACTGAAATAAATACAGGCAACCAAAATGCACATAATAAGTATTTTTCACTTCAGAATGGGAAATCCAGATGGACTAGAGTTTAATAAATATTGCTCAAGAAATGATTTTCATACGAAGAACCTATTAAAGAGATTGTTTTACAAATCTTCTAGCATTATTTTACAGGGCTGTGGAATCTGTCCAAGGGAAGGCTGCTTCAAAACCTCATTGTTCTCATTTTCTTGGAGTTTTTCCTCATTTTCACCCATGTAATTAAGAGATGAGAAATTTAATTTTGCCAGACTCAACTGCATTCCTTTCCCATCCCCCAAAAACTTCTCTTTTTCCTCCCGTGCAGCCTTAAAACACCTACAGGTTTCCTTCTTCCATTCTGGAGTTCTGTCTTTGCCAAGTCACGCATATTTTGCCCTTACAGATTTTGCCAAAAGCCTCCCTTACAGACCCTTTTGCTACTTGAGCCACTGCTACTTTTTTGTTTTAAGGTATATCCCCAAGTTAAAGCCCGGTCAGTTCATTTTAAATACAAAGTGATTTTCAAGAGAACAAATTCTAACTAGGAAGGAATTTTCAAGAGAACTGTACCCTCCGCACACACCCTCTTAGTCTGGCTATTGAAGAAGGTTTTTTGGCTTTTTTTTCCCCACCTCCTTGACCGCTGGTAGGAAGAAAGCCGGCTAAGCCGACACAAAGGAATGCAAACCCTGAGCTGCAGATGCACACGAGTGTGACCCAGGGAGGCTTGGATGCTGCCCCAGGAAGGAGGCACCTGCTAGCCGTGCAGAGGCCAAAACTGGGGCAGGATTCCCAACATTAGATCCGGGTCTTTCCCCATGGGACAGATGCATCGGGCAAGCCATGTCTCTCCAGGGACAGCTGCAGCAGGTGAGCTGCAGCTGACCAGCAGAATTTGGGAGGGGGTGATGAAGATTTGGAGAACAAGTCCTGTGAGGAGCAGCTGAGGGAGCTGGGGTTATTCAGCCTGGAGAAAAGGAGGCTGAGGGGAGACTTTCTTGCTCTCTACAACTCCCTGAAAGGAGGGTGTAGAGAGGTGGGGGTCGGTCTCTTCTCCCAAGTAATTAGAGGAAATGACCTCAAATTGCACCAGAGGAGTTTTAGATTAGATATTAGGAAAAATTTCTTCACTGAAAGGGTTACCAAGCATGGGAACAGGCTGCCCAGGGACGCGGTGGAGTCACCACCCCTGGAGATATTTGGAAGAGGTGCAGATGTGGCGTTTAAGGGCAGGGCGTAGTGGCGGCTTTTGTCAGCGTTAGGTGGATGGCTGGGCTCGATGACCTGAAAGCTCCCTTCCAACTTAAAGCAATTCTATGATTCTCCCTTTCCGCCTTTTTTTTTTTTTAATTAAAAAAGCCACAGCTTTCCTCCCGGCCACGGGAAACCGGCGGCCAAGCTCTTTGCCGGGCGCCCCGAGGGGCAGCTGGAGCCCCGGTAAATGGAAAGAGAGGGGCGAGCAGCGGCGGTGGCTCTCGCCGGGACGCCGCCTCCGTCCCCGCTGAGGGAAGCGGCGGTCGGTTCCCCCCCGACCCCCCGCAAGGCCCACCCGGGGCGGCCCCCTCCCCTGTCTCTTACCGGAGCGGCTCCGGCCGCGGCGGCGGTCCCGCTCTCTCACCTTGAGGGTCTCATAAGCGGTGGCGATGAGGAGAAACTTCTCGTGCGCCGCCTCCGGGCTGTCGTCGCCGCCGCCGCCGCCGCCACCACCACCGCCGCCGCCACCACCACCGGGCTCCCCCCGGTAACGGTCGGGGTGGTACTTGCGGGCCAGCTGGCGGTAAGCGCGGGCGATCTCCGCTTTACTGGCCTGCCGGCTGACGCCCAGCACCTCGTAGCAGACCCGCCTCCCGCAGTACAGGCCCTCCGTCAGACCCCGCGCCACCCGCGGCAACAGGACCGCGCACAGGCACAAGCACAGCAGCCACCGCCGACACTGACCGGCTGCCCCGACCGCCGCCATCTTGCCGCCGCCGCCGCCGGGGCCTCTGCCGGGAGAACCGGGTGGGATTCTCTGGGTCGGAAGGAACCTTTCAGGCCCATCGAGTCCCACCGCCGACCTTTCACGCCCACAAGAAGAAACACTGCCGCGAAACCGTGTCCCCTCAGCCCCGCCTCTACCCCCTGGGTTTTTGGGAGTGGCGATTCCACCGCTCCCCTGGGCAGGCTGTGTCCAGTGAGTGCTTCACAAAGAATCTTTTTTTTCCTAATATGCAATCTAAACCTCCCCTAGGGCCCCCGGAGGACATTTCCCCCACCACCAACCCCACCTTCCCTTCAAGGTGGTTGGAGAGAGGGATGTGGACTCCCCTCCTTTTCTCTGGGCTGAACACCCTCAGTTTCTCTCAGAAAACTGGTTCTCCAGACCCCTCACCAGCTTTGTTGTCCTTCTCCAGACCCACTCCAGCACCTCCATGTCTTTTTTTATGGTGAGGAGCCCCAAGCTGGACACTGCACTGGAGGTGGGACTTCACCAGTGCCCTGCCCAGCGGAACCATCTCTTCCCTATTCCATGCTATCTCCAATACGGGCCAGGATGCTACTGGCCTTGTTGGCCACCCGGGCACAAAGCTGGCTCATGCTGCTGCCGACCAACACTCCCAAGCCCTTTTCCTCGGAGCTGCTTGCCAGCCCCTCACCAGCTCAATGCTGGAAATGTGTGCTGCAAAAATAATGGGCTGGCCCGAGAATGCAGAATGCCATCCCTCTGCCCGGGATAAGCACGCATTGTACGCTGCTGGTCTCCTCTGCCCATCCCCTTTTCTTTTTTTTTTTCATGAATAAATGTCCTCTGTTTCATCCAGGGACGGAGTCCGAGTCCCAGATCTGCTTCCCCCAAAAAATCCCACCTCTTTGCAGTGTGTTAGCGTCCAGCCTCTCAAGTGTCGGGGGCTGACCCTCAGCTCCTCAGGTCTCGAGCTCAGCAAATAGAGCAAAAATCATCCACAATCAGTGTTGCCACCTCTATTTTTTGTTTTTCTTTCGACTTGGCCCTAGAGCCGTCGGGACAGGTCACCAGCCTGCCCCATGCCGGTAGCAGCGACATTAAAGAAGCCAGCCGAGGGGTGCCAGGCTGTGCCGGTGGGCTGCCATTGTACCCCCCGGGGGTCTCCCGTTTGAGCAGCCGTTGGACACGCTGCCGGCAGGGACTGCTGGTGGCACCAGGGGGCTGGGGAGAGGAACACTGTAAGGGGGGGGTCACACCCGCAGCCTGAGCAGCCCCAGACCTGCGCACGAGGTGTTTTACGAGGCAGATTTCTCCCTTTATGTGATGATTTTGGAATACAGTAACTCAGCAGCGATGATGTCGAACTATTTTTATTTTTTTTATTTTTTTTTTTTAAAGAAAGATACTCTGAGGCCTCGGGCCAAGGCAACCACAGCCCAGGAGCTGGGCGAGGAAGGCAGCCGAGTGTCACAGGGCCAGCAGGGCACGACGCTGTGCCGGGATGCGGAGTGGGATGGGCTGTGGGCGGGGCTGAGCCGGGGGGTGGGCGGGGCTGTCCCGTTGGTGGGCGGGGCTGCGCCGGGCTCTAGACTGGGGGCGCGCCAGCGGGTGGGCGTGGCTATGCCAATAGATGGGCGTGGCTATGCCAGGCGATGGGCGGTGCTCTCCGCCCCGCGGGCTGCCGGCGCCACCCTGGGCCGACAGAGGGCGCAGCTGTGCCGCCCGCCGCACGCCGGGCCGGTTCCCTCCTCCACCCCTTGCCGGTAGCGCGGACCGGCGGCGGCCGCCATGGAGGTCAGCGCGGACTCGGGTCAGTCTGCTGCCCCTCGCCGCCCTTCTCTCCTCGGGACCTCAC
>NW_015091043.1:1053502-1055385 GCF_001431845.1 Calidris pugnax
CGGCCCCGGCGGCGGCGGCGGCGGCGGCAAGATGGCGGCCGGGTTTCCCCTCAGAGGGCGGTGGGCCTCTGCCGGGAGAACCGGGTGGGATTCTCTGGGTCGGAAGGAACCTTTCAGGCCCATCGAGTCCCACCGCCGACCTTTCACGCCCACAAGAAGAAACACTGCCGCGAAACCGTGTCCCCTCAGCCCCGCCTCTACCCCCTGGGTTTTTGGGAGTGGCGATTCCACCGCTCCCCTGGGCAGGCTGTGTCCAGTGAGTGCTTCACAAAGAATCTTTTTTTTCCTAATATGCAATCTAAACCTCCCCTAGGGCCCCCGGAGGACATTTCCCCCACCACCAACCCCACCTTCCCTTCAAGGTGGTTGGAGAGAGGGATGTGGACTCCCCTCCTTTTCTCTGGGCTGAACACCCTCAGTTTCTCTCAGAAAACTGGTTCTCCAGACCCCTCACCAGCTTTGTTGTCCTTCTCCAGACCCACTCCAGCACCTCCATGTCTTTTTTTATGGTGAGGAGCCCCAAGCTGGACACTGCACTGGAGGTGGGACTTCACCAGTGCCCTGCCCAGCGGAACCATCTCTTCCCTATTCCATGCTATCTCCAATACGGGCCAGGATGCTACTGGCCTTGTTGGCCACCCGGGCACAAAGCTGGCTCATGCTGCTGCCGACCAACACTCCCAAGCCCTTTTCCTCGGAGCTGCTTGCCAGCCCCTCACCAGCTCAATGCTGGAAATGTGTGCTGCAAAAATAATGGGCTGGCCCGAGAATGCAGAATGCCATCCCTCTGCCCGGGATAAGCACGCATTGTACGCTGCTGGTCTCCTCTGCCCATCCCCTTTTCTTTTTTTTTTTCATGAATAAATGTCCTCTGTTTCATCCAGGGACGGAGTCCGAGTCCCAGATCTGCTTCCCCCAAAAAATCCCACCTCTTTGCAGTGTGTTAGCGTCCAGCCTCTCAAGTGTCGGGGGCTGACCCTCAGCTCCTCAGGTCTCGAGCTCAGCAAATAGAGCAAAAATCATCCACAATCAGTGTTGCCACCTCTATTTTTTGTTTTTCTTTCGACTTGGCCCTAGAGCCGTCGGGACAGGTCACCAGCCTGCCCCATGCCGGTAGCAGCGACATTAAAGAAGCCAGCCGAGGGGTGCCAGGCTGTGCCGGTGGGCTGCCATTGTACCCCCCGGGGGTCTCCCGTTTGAGCAGCCGTTGGACACGCTGCCGGCAGGGACTGCTGGTGGCACCAGGGGGCTGGGGAGAGGAACACTGTAAGGGGGGGGTCACACCCGCAGCCTGAGCAGCCCCAGACCTGCGCACGAGGTGTTTTACGAGGCAGATTTCTCCCTTTATGTGATGATTTTGGAATACAGTAACTCAGCAGCGATGATGTCGAACTATTTTTATTTTTTTTATTTTTTTTTTTTAAAGAAAGATACTCTGAGGCCTCGGGCCAAGGCAACCACAGCCCAGGAGCTGGGCGAGGAAGGCAGCCGAGTGTCACAGGGCCAGCAGGGCACGACGCTGTGCCGGGATGCGGAGTGGGATGGGCTGTGGGCGGGGCTGAGCCGGGGGGTGGGCGGGGCTGTCCCGTTGGTGGGCGGGGCTGCGCCGGGCTCTAGACTGGGGGCGCGCCAGCGGGTGGGCGTGGCTATGCCAATAGATGGGCGTGGCTATGCCAGGCGATGGGCGGTGCTCTCCGCCCCGCGGGCTGCCGGCGCCACCCTGGGCCGACAGAGGGCGCAGCTGTGCCGCCCGCCGCACGCCGGGCCGGTTCCCTCCTCCACCCCTTGCCGGTAGCGCGGACCGGCGGCGGCCGCCATGGAGGTCAGCGCGGACTCGGGTCAGTCTGCTGCCCCTCGCCGCCCTTCTCTCCTCGGGACCTCAC
>NW_015091043.1:1055429-1055969 GCF_001431845.1 Calidris pugnax
GAGGGGCGGGAGGCGGGGGAGCGGCCGAGGGCCGGGGCTGCGGCTGCGGCGCCTCTCTCACCGCCTCCCCTCCCTCCTCAGCTGGCAACATGGCTGCGGCCGCCGCGGCTGCTCAGGACGAGCTCAGTAAGTGGCGCTGAGGCGGGGGGAGATCTCCACCGGGTCCCGGGGCGGCGGGGCCGGGCCCTGGGCAGCCATTTCGGGAAGCGGAAACTTGAAGGCGGGCGGCCTCCCCCCTCAGACCCGGGGCCCGCCGAGGCCTGACCTTGCCGGGGGTGGAGGGTCTTGATGGGGGTCCGGAGCCACAGACAAAACCCCCCTCCCCTTAACACCACCACCGTGCTGTGGTGAGGTGCGACGACCCCTCCACACCCCCTTCCTCAAGCTTTGTTCCGTCTTGTCACCTCCAAACACCCCCCCTTTCCCCGCGGCTCCTCTTGAGGGGGGCTATGGAACGTCGAGGAATGGTTTGTTTGTGGTGTTTTGTGGTTTTTTTTGTAATTTTTTTTATGCCTTCCCTGCTTTCCCCCCCCCCCCCCC
>NW_015091043.1:1056239-1106754 GCF_001431845.1 Calidris pugnax
TTTTTTTTTTATATTTATTTTTTGCGGTCGTTCTGGGCGTGCTGCTGTGCAGGGCAGCATCCTTGCCCTGCCCTTTGTTAGGCTGTGCGGAATAAAGCACACACACATACACACACCGTCATGGTGGGGATGTCCTCTAGGCAGCCAAAAGAGCCGGGATCTCTCAGGGTGGAGCGAGGAGGATCTTCCAGTTACTCTCATCCTTGAATTGGAGGAGGCAAACGCCGGGCTATTTATTCCATTGACAACTGGGAGAAATAGTAATCACGGCCCGTGACAGACCTCGCTGCCGCTGTCATCCCACAGATTCTTTGGTCTCTTTTCACGATGCTGACACGATTCCCCCCGGTGAGACCGCTCAGCAACAGAAATCTCTTGCTTGTAACTCCTCAGCTTTTATCTGTGTTGTAAATCTAGCTCCCCAGCTCCCAAATCTGATCCTGCGAAAAATCAGTCCTCAGCCATGTGCCAGTTGCTGCACAGCCCTTTGTGTTAAGCCGCACTGGAAGGACAAATGTCCTTAGACTGAGATTCGTGTTAATGATTATATGCTGTCATTCAGGTTATTTGACCACTGCATCCTTCAGAATTAAGGGATTTTTTCATTTGGTTTGGTTAGAAATCTTTTTTTGGGGGGTGGAGGGGGAGAAAGGGGAGTGGATTTTTTTTTTTTTAGTTTAGTTTTGTTTTTTTTTTTTCCCAGTCCCTAACCGGTCACTGAATAGAAAGTACTGTAGTCTTAAATAAAAATTAAAGCTAATGGAAAAAAGAGTAATGTAGAGAAAGAGAGGGAAACTGAACAGCCTCCAGGTGGGCCTACTGCATTTTGATACATTTAAATAGTTAAGTTTCAGCATGTTTGGAAAGAAAGCTGTTGCTTTTTAGGATGATGAGTAGTCCCAAAATAAAAAGAATAATTACTAGTACTTTTAGATTAGAAAACCCGTTTTCCTTGCTTTATGTACACATGGCTATAAGCAGCTTTGATCTATAGCTCCAGTCAAACACAGAAACTCTTACCGTTTGCTTAAATTCTGTGTAAGGGTGCTTACCATTTTAGGGGGCAAATTGTTTGAAGGCAGCATAAAGAAGGGAGATATGGCAGTTAAAAAAATTAATGCCAAGTCATTAAATTGGCCCTGAAGCCGTTAAGAGCTCAGATGCAAAAGAAAGTTAATCTTGAGTAAGAATAGTCAGCCACTTGAATGGAGAGCCTGAGCCTGGCACGTTGCAAATATTTGGATTTCAGCATGCTATTCAAGCTTTTCTAAGAAATGGAAGAATAGGATGAAAGAAGAGAATATTTTCCCCCTCCCGCAGGCCTTCCCAGCCTTTTCCAGTCAGGTCTTGTAAAATAGCCCGGTGGTGACTGGCCTACTTTTACAAATGCCCCCTTAAGTGCCTTGGCCGAAGGCACGCGATGGGTTACTGGTAGAGCCAGGAATAGCACCAGCAAATCCTGACTCACTCTTTGCTACTGTAAGCATTCTGGATATATTTTCTCCCAGAGCCTAATACCGTTTGAACAAGAATCTGACTCCTATTTTAGTAGTGGCACAGTGGACGAGAACTTTATTCTTCCTTCTGCGTGCGGAATAGTGCAGAAACAATCGCTTGGTTCGGGAGGGACTGAAGGGTGTGTTGGAGCTTTGGCTTTAGCAAGGAGCTGTCCCTAAAACCACCCCTGCCACCCAGGCAGTGGAGCTGGAGTACTTCAGAGTCCAGTACTATTTATTTAGTGTAGGGACTTCTGGAGAAAGTGTGTGGGGTGCTAACACGATGTAATGGTTCTACAGAGCTCAGGTACTGGAGGAGGGTTTTTTGGTTTGTTCTGTTTGATTTACTGAAGTACGGTTCCAGAAATGCTTTAATGTGGCAGTCCCGCTAATCTGCTGAACAGACACTTTTCAGGGGAGTGAAGATAAATTATGGCTTTCTCATAGAATTTTGCTGTTCTGCTTTCTGCTCTTGTTTTGTGGAGGACTCGGACTCTCTTTTCGATTCCTCGGGTGCTTTTGTGGCGATGAGTTAAATTATGAAGAAGACTTAGCTTGACATGTCCTAGGCCCAGTAGTTTCCTCAGTCAGTTTTCATGAAAAGAAGGGTGTGTGTTTCACTTGACATTTAACTACACAGATATACATTGCTGAGGGGTCTGTGCAGAATAGTTGACGTGCTGTGCATAATACCCGTGAATGCCAGAGGGAGCTAATTCTTTATCTTGTGTGAGGACGAGGAGGAGAACCTGGGCACATGAAATGGAACTGTGCTTAGGTGAACCGAGAGGAGCTTTCTTTGATAACATGGATAAAGAGTGAGTTAGCTACCACAGTAAGACCAAGCATTCAAAGAGTTCACTTCTCTGATTTTAATTAAAAAGAATAAAATAAAAAGGAAGGGAAACGCCCTTAACGGGTGGAAAACGTTAAGCTGTTTATTTATTTACTTTGCCCTTTCTGTGTCTTTCCCCCAGTTGTTCCCTTTGGCAAGCTCCCGAATAGCAGAGCGAGGAGAAGGGGAATATTGTTTCAGTGGCAGGCTGGGGTTTTGCTCTTGGCTTGGGAGGCTGCAAGATCCGTTCTGAAATTACAAGTCTTAGAAATAATTCTGACCCTTTTATGGCCAGCGTTAGAGCATTTGGAAGTTTTTAAAGCACAGGTTAGGACCTTGCTGTTAATGTGACTCTCTTGTAAAATTTGTGTGTGTTATCTGCGGTTCTAAATCTGTTCCTTTCCTTTTTTGCATAAGGTGTGGTTTTAAGTGCTGAAACCTGTATTCCTCCTTGTAGTCTTAAATGGAGACTGGAAAGAACCAGAAGTGAAACAGGCATTTTCTCACAGATAGGTAACTGCATTGCCATGGTAACTTGGGGATTTCAAATTCCAAATACAACATGTCTGTTGACATAAATTGGACACTGGTCCTGGAAACAGTGTTACAAAGATATATCTTGTTTTCCTGCCACTTTGGTTGTTTTATGTACAGTGATAGGGAGCATGTGGCACTTCATGTGAAATGCCCATTCTTAAATATGAAATATTGTGTGAAATACTATGCAGCAGCATGGAAAGTCGTTGTGATTCTGCCAAAAATACATTAATATCTGTTGCAAATTTTACATGGACTTAATGTACTTTAAAAATAAAACTACCCAATATTAATTTTTCTACTCAATGCAGTTCATTCTTGGTTGTGGGATTGGTTTGTTCTTTAATAGTAAAATTTGACTGTCGGAGCCGTGGCACACAGGAGGTTTCTAAGACTACTTATTAAACTAGACATCATTTCTCAGGTTCTTTTCAATGCAGTGGGCAGATTCTGGGTGACGTAGCAGTCATCTTCCTTTCAAGAAGCTGCATCCAGCTTTCACGTTTGTAAAGGGAAACTTGCAAGAGTATCCCAAAAGTAATGAATTTAGTGGTGTGCTGAAGGGTAGTAGTGATTTAATCTCTCTCAGGTTGTTCCTTCCAACACTCCCTGGCAGGGCAAGGAGCTCTCCACAGTGGAGCAAGTCTAGAAGGCTCTCGGTGATCTTCGTGTGCCCTGCACTTTTTCAGGGCTTCTGACCTGCAAGTTTGTTCATGGAGCAGTTTGTGCAGAGCCCTGCAGGATTGGGCATGGGGTTTTCCAGTTGTGTTTCCAGTAAAGTCCCCTTCCTTTCCTCTTTTCTCCCTTTCACTTTGGCTTTCTGACCAGCATAAGCAAAAATAAATCTTCTGGGGTTTTGGTTTTGTTTTTGTTTTGTTTTTAGATTCTGTGGACTGCATTAAAAGTTGGTCCTTTGCCTCTGACAGCAAGTTCTTCCCCCAGCCCCATGTTCACCAGAGTTGAATTGCAGTAGCTTTATTGAAGTAATTTTATAAACATATATAATTAACTACTAAAGAGGGTGCTATGGGTAGGAACCAGTATCAAGAAAGTGTTACAGTCCTAAATTTGAGATGAGGGTTTAATGTGAGATTGAGGAGGGAGAAGCGTTTGTAAAATCTCAGTCTTTTCAGTATTGGCTTTTTAGATGGGGATAGAGCTATACTTCAGTAAATGTCATCCCTCTGTTACTTCTTTCTTCCAGTGCTTCCAGAAAACTTTAAAAATTATCTTTAACTGTATTAGTCAACTTCTGAAAGGAAAAATTATAGGCAGTGTTTTATTGCATGGACTGCCTTTTAAGTTCAGTGGTGGCTAGCAAAGGTGAAGACTGAGATGAGTAAAGCTTTCTAGTTAAAATTCAGTGCTCTTACTGGTTAAGTCATGCTAAGATTTCTGTAGTTGTTAACTTCAGCTGCTGAGGCTTATTCAAAACGGTTTGTGTCAACTTTTTTTTTCTATGGTATGTAGGAAAGTGAGTTAGACCTCTTGCTTTACTTATTTTTGTTATCCTATAATCTAGCGGCGCTCCCCCCGGCCTTGAAATTACAACCCTGCAGTTTTATAGCCAGCAGCAGGGGTGGTAAAACTAGATGGATAATAAGGTTTTGGCTTCGTTCTTACAAACTTGTGAAGCGTGCGATGCAGGAACGTGAGGTGGGCTGGGAGCAGCCCCTTTGCCTGGTCTGATGCTGGGTGCCTGCAGCTCTGCTCGCTGGGTGAAGGCTGTGAGGAGACAGGACAGCCAGGGGAAGGAGCTTGCCCCGTGCCAGCCAGCAGGTCTGCAACACACGTGGAGGTAGGACAGCGGATCTGAGCCCCAGATACCATGTCCTCAGCTCCTCCTGGACCATTGTGTGTGGTGCTCTAAATCTCCAAGGGCTTCTGCTTTCCCATAATGAATGCTGTCAGCTTGAGAGATGGCCTTAATTGTTAGTGGAATAAAAACTGGGGGGGGAAGTGGTTGATATGCAATACTTGGGAGGGTTTATAGCTCTTTGTTTTCCTGGCCTGCTGCTATGGCTACAGCCTGCATGGGCTGCACAGGAGGGTGCTCTGACAAACTCCCGACCAGTTTCTTAACTGCAGCCAGGCAGCTAGTCTCCTTAAATTTACTGGAGTCCTGTTGAGCTTATGGTTGAGAGAAGGACACCTGATACTTAGGGCTTAGCAGAGATACGGGAAAAGCAATCTCGCAGCAGAGAGATGGGAAATCTTATCTCACAGGCAGCGTAAACAAGGAGGTAGCTTGTTTTTTCTCCTGATCTCTGTTGTTATTGCAGTTCTGGTTGCTGCATGTAAGGACGGAATGATGGAGGAAGCTGGAAACGGGGTAGATGCTCAGAATTCGGGGCGTTGCTGCGCTTCCCGTGGGCACGTGCAGAGTGGTGTCTGTGCCTCTTGGAAGGCTTATGCAGCCCAGTGGCTACAACAAATGGCTTTACAGCCAGCTTCACTCCTGTTTCTTTGCACTTCAGCCTGGTCTGTTGCCACATGAAGGAACATACTGTTGGGGAGCTTCCTCAGCCAGCTTGCTTGAGAATGGTGGGTCTGCAGTGATCTGGAGTTCCAGGTCCAAGGAGAAAGATTTGAGGATTTTATTCATTGTTTGAGTTATTTCAGCTGCTTGCTGTGTCCTAAGCAGTCCCCTAGTACTGGTGGGCTTTTGAGACACTATGGAGATCCTGGAGGGGGAGGTCGTTTGAGGGAGGCAGGATGACATGAAGGTGAAGAGAGAGAGAAATTGCTAGGACTTTAAAAAAAAAAATAAAAATAATTGGGGTGTGAGATAGATACTGTGAAGTCATTGACTAGCTGACAGCCTGATTGTTTCATGAAATCTGTCTGAAACAAGAGATTGACTCGCAAGTCGGTTTGCATTGTAGCTGCTGTGGAGTTTCAGCTTGTAATTTCCCTGACAGAAAAATTTCATAGTCCTCTGTCTTTTCAGCTGCCTGTCATATTTGCTCAGCAGAAAATAAAATGTTGGAAGTGATATGTTCTTGTTTAATCTGCAGCTGGCAGAGTAGGGATGATGCTGTGAGGACTCTTAGCGCAGGGATAGCACAGATTTTAAAAATAGGGCAGTGAAGGCCTCTGCAGCTACACCGTGACAGGTTTTTGCTGGCTGCAGCTGTATTTGCATTTGAACATCCTTTTTGTTCACTTGAGTTCCAACCCTATCCAGTCACCTTGATCCTTGCCTCTGCCCTGTACCAGAGCTTTTCTCTTTTTTGCCCCTGCAGTCCTGCACAGCCAGCTCGGTCAGTGATCCTCCTCTGCTGAAGGAGGGTTCTCCTTGGTCTCCCTCTAATCTCAGCTCGCAACAGGTCACTTCAGATTAGTCTTTGGGGGAATGATTTCTTCCTTGTAGGAGGTCTTAACGCCTTAGTCCCTTTGAAAGCCCTGGGTCTCCTTGCTGCCTGTGGATCTGACCTGCAGTATGGAGGTGCTCCTGATCCCCCCTCCTTGAGGACTCTTCTTGGTCTGGCCGTTGGGAATGATGCTGTGCCACGGGGGGGTTTGCTTAGCTTCTGGTTTAGCTGTTGGGGCAGCTTCATGCTGGCACCTAAAATAGGGACTCTTCCATGCTTTTTATAAAGACAGATGGTCCTCAGCCCTTGTGCTTGAGCTGCTGACAGAAGATTTTAGTCTCATCTGTTTCCTTGGAACGATCTTCTGCTAGCTCACTGAGAACACAGATGTTGCTGCCTTCCTTCCTCCCTCCATTTTCTTGATCTCGCAGGAGTTGCAACTTCTATCTCTTTGAAGGTGTTAAAATTTTCTTGTGTGTGTGTTTCTCCCTGGGTTTGGGGAGGAGACCTGCTGACTAGAGGAAGGTGAATTTTTTGCGACACTCCAGCAGCTTCGTAGAGTGGTAATGGGAGGTGTGTGTTTTAAGTCATGGCAATATGTCCTGCATGTCACACTTGTGATCTTACTCCTATTGATGATAATGACATCCTATGGAGAAAAGACCAACAAATTGTAACAAATCAGTAACTGGTTCAGTCAATGTTTGTACAGCTTTGTAAAAATTTTCTGGAAGACCTGAGTGGCCTAACAGAAAGTTTTGGGCGGAACAGGTTAGCCTGTGTCAAGGTGCCCTATGAATACTCCCGTGACTATCAAATTTGCCCTGGAACAGTAGTCTCAAGCTTTCAAAAAACTTGGTTTTCACTTTGTAGCTTGTTTCTTGTGCTTTCAGGTGTGCAGCCTCTTTATTTGTACCCAGCTGGCATGGTGTGCTTTGCCTTGGCTCTTTCCTTTTTCTGCAGTAATAGCTGCAGTTGGCTTTGGGTTCTGTTGTGTGTGCTTGGTGTTTTTGTTCTGTTGACACAGCGTCTGCAACAATGGGGTCCCTCTGCATGACTGGAACTCTGGGTTTAACAAGAGTAGTAACAAGAGTTGGCCAGATCTCTTTGACCTCTAATTAACTACTGGAGGTACAGAACATCACCCGCCTGAATGCAGGTCACAGCAAGCATATTTTCAAAAGTTGGGAGTGCCACAGCTGCACACTTTTGCTGTGAAAGCAGAAAGGAAGGGAATGACTTGGAGATCCTAACCTTCCATTTCGCCTTTGGAGTTGTTGTAGCCTCTATTTGAAACACAGCATGAAGCAAAGGAAATGTTAATTGAGTATATCTTTGATAGGAGTGGACTCCATGTAATTGCAGAGGCTAGTACTAGAAGCCATCAGGCTGGCTTCTGCCATCAACATTTTGTATAGATAGTTTTAAAAATACTGTGCTGAGTGCTGTTCAAATGGAATTGCTTTAAAAATTTTGTGCGGCAGTTCTTACAAGCCCATTAAAGGATGTTCAGAAAAAAGTTGTTTTCTTGCTCCATCAGTTTTGAGTTTCAACCAGTTTCTCCCTTTTCCTCTTTTTAATTTTGTGTTTTCTTTTTTTGTTGTTTTTACTGCAGATCAACTTGAACGTGTGTTCCTGCGTCTTGGCCATGCAGAAACAGACGAGCAGTTACAGAACATTATTTCCAAATTCCTACCCCCTGTTCTGCTCAAGCTGTCCAGCACACAGGAGGGAGTTCGTAAAAAGGTAAGGGTTCAGTTTGCCATAATGGTATGTTGTCCTGATCAGGGAGAAGGAAATGCCCTGATGTGTGGTAGTTTACTATACTTGGATGTCCTCTGTGGAGAAACTTACTCTTTGAGGAAAAGCTGTCATGAGCCTCATGGGGAATGAATTATTACAACTGTTAGGGCTTACAAGCAGTGACCCTTTTCTTTATCAGCAAGGTCTTTGCAGCTGTGTGGAGGCTGCATTTGTTCTGCTTGCGGGCAGCTAGCTGTGAGTTAGCCTGAGCCCGAGACTTACTGCCACAGAGGCAGTGGCTGTGGCTTCCAGGTTAGGGCTGTGGTGGGTCCTCCTGGCTTAACGGCACGTGTGGAGCAAGCTTGCTTCTGTGTGTGACCATGAAGACATACTCATTGATGTGTTTCACCCGTCTGATAACAGAAACAGGAGCAAGGACCAAACAGTGTTGAAGATGTGCCCTTGAAGCTGTGAAGAAAGGCATCCAAGTAGCTAGTGACATTTCTTAGGGTGTTCTTACATGATGCTTTTCCCGTGAACTGGAATGTTGTCTGTATTTTTGTGAGATTCAGGGAAGGGGGAGGACTACTCCTTTGAAAATTGCATCTTAAGAGACCTCTCAAAATCAGACAGTATTCTTATGGTGTGTTGTACTTTTTGTGTTAGAAATAATAAGAAATAATTAGACATAATGAAATAAAACTCATTTCATCTTCTTCCATCTGTGTGTTTAAACTATAGATTATTATCTATGCAAGATGATGATATTATAAGCAATTACAGGACTTCCCTGTACTTCTTGGTGTTTGCCAAATTCATTGCAGTCAAGGAAATTACCCTGAATTCTGCTCTTGCCATATTAGTAAAAGGAAGTTGATTCTCTCAGTATTCTGTTTTCAAAATAAATTCAAAATATAACAGAAGGCTCTGTATGTGTTGATTTTTATTTTGTCTTGTCTGGTATTTTTTATGTATCAAAATAATTTATCAGTTAGAGTGGGGAGGGAAGGACAATTTTTTTTATTCTAATGAACATCAGTGGAGATTTACTGTGGAGTGTATAACCTGCAGGTAAATCTGTTCAATGTACGCACTGCCTTTTACTTACATCAAAACTCAGCTTTTCAGTGTTCTACTTACCCTTAATTGCCATTAATCTGGTGGGAAATGTCTTAAGAAGTCTGATGGATTTTCAAATGCTAATGACTTTTAAACACAAATACTTAGCTTTCCAGTGCTAATTTTGCCTGCTGGACAGCAAAGAATGTGCCTATTGTTCAACTCCGGCCTCAAAATCATGTTAAGGCTATGTAAATAAAACAAAAGCACATGTGGTTTTTTACATGAGCTTTCAGACAATCGGGGAAACTAATCTAATAATGAAGCTGAAATAGAATGGAAAGAGAGAGACAAACTTTTTATTCACCCAGTGACTAACTATAGGCAATGACAAAACCCTGCCCTCCCATGCCATGTCTCTCTTCTACGATTATTGTAGTGGTTAAAAAAAACAACACAAAAAAGACAACATCAACAACAAAAAATGTGTGCCGACATAGTTAATTGTGGTTTGAAAACTTAGAGCATTTTAATTGAATTGACAGTGTAGCTTTTGATAGTATAGATATACAGGCAAAAAAAAGAGCATCTCTGTGTTGCCAGCATGCTGCTGAAGTGTAGATCAAGTGTAGATCGGTTGTCCAAGGACTTCCTTTCACCCAACTTCAGGAGCACAGTGTAGTTCATTCAGTGCACCAAATGAATTGACTACATTTTAATTTTACTCTGACTCCCCAGACTAACTTTCTTCTCAAGCTTGTACATCTAGAAATTAAAATTCCATTTTCTCCTTCGCACTGTCTTAACATATTGCTTTGTTGGTGTTATCCCTGCCCTTAATTTTGTGACTGCCAGGTCACTATTACTGCCTTATTCAGTAATTTGAACTCATTGTCCTCATACATTTTCAGATGTAGGGTGTAGTCTAGATCATAGAATTGTATTGTAGAGTGGTTAGAGCTGGAAGGGACCTTAAAGATCATGGAGTTCCAACCCCCCTGCCATGGGCAGGGACACCTCCCACTAGACCAGGTTGCTCGAAGCTGCATCCAGTCTGGCCTTGAACACCTCAAGGGATGGGGGATCCACAGTTTCACTGGGCAACCTGTTCCAGTGTCTCACCACCCGCACAGTAAAGAATTTCTTCCCAATATATCATTTAAATCTCCCCTCTTTCAGTATAAAACTTTCCCCTTGTCCTATCACTACACTCTCTGATCAAGTGTCCCTCCCCATCTCTCCTGTAGGCCCCTTTTGTGTACTGGAAGGCTGCTATAAAGTCTCCCCAGAGCCATCGCTTCTCCAGGCTGAACAAACTCACCTTCCAGCCTGTCTTCAAAGGAGAGGTGCTCCAGCCCTCTGATCATCTTTGTAGCCCTCCTCTAGACTCACTCCAACAGGTCTATGTCCTTCCTGTGTTGAGGGCCCCAGAGCTGGGCGCAGAATTCCAGGTGGGGTCTCACCAGAGCAGAGGGGCAGACCCTGATGGCCACACTTCTTTTGATACAGCCCAGGATGCCATTGGCCTTCTAGGCTGCCTGCACGAGTTGCTGGCTCGTGTTGAGCTTCTTGTCCACCAACACCCCCAAGTCCTTCTCCTCGGGGCTGCTCTCAGTCCATTCTCTGCCCAGCCTGTATTTGTATTTGGGATTGCCCCGACCCACGTGCAGGACTTGGCCTTGTTGAACTTCATGAGGGCCATATGGTTCCACCTCTTAAGCCTGTCCAGGTCCTTTGGGCAGCATCCCTTCCCTCCAGCATGTTGACCACACTACACAGCTTGGTGTCATCGGCAAACTTGCTGAGGGTGTACTCAATCCCACTGTCCATTTCTCCAACAAACATGTTAAACAGCACTGGTCCTAGTACTGACCCCTCATCACTGGTCACCACTTGGACATGGAGCAGTTGACCGCAAGTCTTTGAGTGTGACCATCCAGCCAATTCTTATCCACTGAGTGGTCCATCCGTCAAATCCATGTCTTTCCAATTTAGAGACCAGGGAGTCATGTGGGACAGTGTCAAATGTGTAAGTCCAGTTAGATGATGTCAGTTGCTCTTCCTTATCTACCAATGCTGCAATGCCATTGTAGAAGGCCACCAAATTTGTCAGGCACTATTTTACCTTAATGAAGCTGTGCTGGCTGTCACCAGTCACCTTCTTATTTTCTATGTGCCTTAGCAAGAGTTTCCAGGAGGATATTTCCACATAGGTGGTTAAGCTTGCAATGCATATGCCGCCTTAATCCATTTACTCTGAAAAGGTAATCCCTCTGACAGGTGAGTTAAATTCAATTCTAGGATGTCTTCTACCAAATCAGTTACCCCAGCAGCGTCACCCAGGAAACTAATCCAGGATAAATTCACTCTGCTGGTTCAGATGTGCTCCATGCACTGGCAGCGTTTGTGCCAGACTGGATACTGTGTTGTTTTTATGCAGCCCACATGAAGCCATCAAAAGAATTAAGAAGGACTCATATTCCCAAGTGCAGACATTTGCCTGATTCAGGTCAGGTGAGTACTGATGGATGAGATCCTTAAAGAACCAGTTTGATACCAGTGATCAGAAGAGCTACTTCCTCACAAATCCCCAAATCCAGCTATCTCTTTTTTCACCAGCTGCTGTGGGTAATTTGAACAGGTTCCTCAAACTCTGTGACAGTTGTGTGTTTCTCTTCCTTCATTAAAAAAAAAAAAAAAAAAAGGTGTACAGGCAGGTTTTTTCCTCTTTAAAAGAACAGGAATTTGTGATTGCCATTATAATAATTTTTAGCAACAAAATTTGGTAGCTGTCAGCATTGCTGAGTTCTCAGCTTAACTCTGGTGTCAATCACGTGCTTGTGGTCAGCGATGGGGTGTCTCTAGATTGTATCTGGACGTTATTTTGTTTGATGCCTAGTCACGGAGTGGGTGCAAAGATGACATCTTGGCTCATATGCAGCTCAGCAAGCATACGGTTCTGCAGTTCCCATGACAAACCTCAGTGACAGCACTTTAGCTGCTTTTTCACCATCCTGTGACCAAGGAAATCAGCTGTCAAAAGCACAGGACAGTGTGGCTTTTGGACTTTCATTGCTTGAAGTCAACATGCATCTAGGACTGGGTCTGTCCAGTTTTACTGGAGATGAAGTTATTTAATGTCACCTACATGTTTATACCACCTTGCTTGAGAATCTGGTAGGGTTTGTGAGCAGGATGCAGGTGTTCAGTGAGATTTCTCAGAACCCATTGTTCCAGAGTGGAGATTGTCTGTAGTTTTTCAAGTTTCTCCATTCAGTTACGGTATCTCTTGTTGTGGATTTGCAAATGACACTTTGCTGGTGCAATGCTGGGAAACTACTTCATGGAATTGTAGAATCGTGGGATAATTCAGCTTTGAGGGAACTTCAGAAGGTCTCCAGACCAACCTCCTGCTTAAAAAGGTTCATTACAAGTTCAGACCAAAATGCTGAAAGTTTTAATGAGGTGGGTCTTGAAAAACCTCAGAGGATAGAGACTGGGCCCTTGCTCCACTACTTGAGAGTGCTCATAAGGAGAACATACCACTCTGCACCTCTCTTGTTTCAGCACACTGTGGTTGTGGCTCAGTTTGGTGTCCACCAAGCTGCTGCCCAGGCCCGTTGGTGTTGCTGCAGGGCAGGGCTGGACGTTGCTCTTGCCTGACATTCACAGGGCTCCCGACGGCTTTTCCTCTTGCCTGAAGGATTTCAGTTCTGTCTTGTTCCTCTCCAAGCATAGTTTTCATACACTTATTTGATAACTTTATTATGGGTGGGGCTTTTTAACTTTTTGTTTGTTGTTCTGTGTGGTGAATTGGAGTTACTCTACAGCCACAAATCTTGCAAATTTCTAAGCCAGGCTCAGTTTTGAG
Organism: Calidris pugnax; assembly: GCF_001431845.1. Classification (NCBI taxonomy): domain Eukaryota; kingdom Metazoa; phylum Chordata; class Aves; order Charadriiformes; family Scolopacidae; genus Calidris; species Calidris pugnax. The sequence continues at coordinate 1,069,095 of NW_015091043.1, forward strand.
GAATATTAACCAACTGTGTTGAAAGAACTGCTCATCCTCAGTAACCATTTCTTCCTGACTTTTCTGTTGACGGCGGATGTCGGTTGTGGCATGGTTTGGGACTTTTTACGTGTTTGTCTTAACAGTGTCTTGAGACATATCAGACTGGTTTCAAGATAATACAATACATGATGGATGCCATTTAAATAATCAGGAAGCTCAGGTCTGATTTGTTTATAATAGGCCTACTTAGAGGACTAAGGGGGATGTGTGGAGTCCAAAGTAGTAAAATCTGTGTTTTCTTCCTATCAGGTGATGGAGCTGCTGGTTCATCTGAATAAGCGCATCAAAAGCCGTCCGAAAATTCAGCTTCCAGTAGAGACATTGCTAGTTCAATATCAAGATCCTTCTGCGGTGTCTTTTGTCACTGTGAGTGTGTTCTTTCAAGAATAGTTGCTGATTTACTTGCAACAAGCAGAATACTCTTTAAAGCTCCTGTATTTAGCTTTGTAGGTTTTCCTAGCAAGTAAGTTATTGTCATGAGGCTGATAAGAGTTTTTTTTAAATTAAACTTTATAGTTTGGTGTTGATGAAACTTAGTTTCATAAGGCAGCTACACTCTTGATTTTGTTCAAATTACTAATAATTACTCTTGAAATTTCATGAATGCATGTATTGTCATTGCTTGTGTTGTAGAGGTTCTATTAATTGTTAGAAGCTCCATTTTGCAAGCAGCTATCAATACTTATCCTGATACTTATCCTGATACTGAAAACATCTCCATTTCTCAGAACACATGAGAACCTGTATTTTTATGTGTTTTTAGGGTCAGGACCTTAGTTGAGCAAGAAAAGATGAAAAAAACCCAATGTTATAGATGGGGAAGCTTTACTAGATGTTTTCGTTCAATGTAGTTTAAAAAGTGAAAAGAGTCTTAAAATGTTTTTGTGAAACTATGAAGACAGTTTTCATTTCAGCTGTGGTAGATCTGTTGCAAATCACCACCATGAAAAAAGTGATAAAATCAGAGGGAAACTTTGTCCTCATTTGACTATTCAGTCATATGTAGCATAGATGGAAATCACAGCATCTTAGAAACTGATGCTGAGATATTTAGACTTTCAGCAGCAGTAGCATAGAAGTAATCTTAGACTGTCTTTAAGCAAGTGAAATTATCTGGAGTTCAGCTTTTAGAAATGGCCAAGGGCTTCTAGAGTGCATGTGTTCTGCAAAGCAGTAAAAAAGTCTTGTTTGAAGAAAAACTTGACATAAACTGTGCTTTCAGCTGGACATTCGTTCAAAAGATACATTTCATTCATGTATCTGAGTGATGCATGTTTTTTCGTGCCTTGAGGCTTCATAAAATTTTAACAAGTGTCATCTACAAAGAAGTATAAGACTTCCCACTTCAATACTTCTTTCAACCACGTCATTGAACACATATATCTTACTTCTACAGTTCTTGGCTGGATTTGGATCCATATGAAAGCATAGTCCAGTATTCAGAGTTGTTCTGCTGTCTCGGGACTCTGTTTCGATCATGTTTGCAGCTTTTAGCTACAATGACTTCAATGCCATTTTCAAGAGAAACCTTGTCTATGACAAGGCTATGATTTTGATGAAATCAGCAGCGAATAAGAGAAGCTAGAGAGGGTTTTCCTTCTTTTAAAATGAAGGCTCAGGAAGACTTACTCAGAAAACCCTTTTTAAGGGTTTAACCCCTTAATTAGCCCTTTACTAATCCTTTAATAGCTGTCAGTCTGATGAGCCGTAGAATTAAGAAATTGGTCTTCCAAAACATATGTTGTTTCCAACACCCAGTTGTATAACACAACGGACAAGAAGAACTTAAAGAACAGATATTTCTTTTGCACTGTTGCAATACTGTGTGGTTTTTTTACTCCTTTAGAATTTTACCATAATTTATGTTAAGATGGGATACCCCCGTCTGCCTGTGGAAAAACAATGTGAATTGGCTCCAACTCTTCTCACTGCAATGGAAGGGAAACCTCAGCCACAGCAAGACAGGTATAACTAGCTTATTCTTGGTGTGAATTGTGCTGGTACTGTTTTAGTAAAATTATTTGTATCATTTGATAAAAAGTTGTGTTTTTTTTCTTTTGTGATATCTTCATTGCTTAGGATGTTCTTGGCTTGTACCATTTGGATCAGCAATTCAGTAGTTTGGGTAGTACAAAGAATTCCTATAGGCTGATGTTGTAATAATATACAGGATCTGCAGCAGCAGACTCTTCTGTTTAATAACAGGCCTATGTTAGGATGAATATGCCTGTCCGTATCCCCCATCCATCTTCATCAAATTCTGGTTTACAACTTAAGGCCAGACCTTCAGTAAATATCCTCTGTCCAGCAACAGGAACAGCAGTGAATGTCTCAGATTTAAAATTTTAAATTTCTTATGGATGAGACAGTCCTAGTCTGTATTGAAACATTAAAAGTCTGGACAAAGTCAGTGACTTTCTCTCTCCAGATGTGTGTTGTGTGTGTACATGTATGCAGACATTTATGTTCTATGTTAAGTGCAAATCCTAATTTATCTTCTGCCTTCCATTTTTAAGTACATCAGCTGGCAAATAGAGGCCACTGGATTGTGAATCAGTTTAACTTTTGTTAAGGTTTTTTTTGCTATTAAGGGCCAGGTTTGTTGTTAAAAGGTTTCTTTCTTGAATGTTAAGAATAAACAGGTGTGGTTTTTTAAATGGTTGCAGTAAATATAATTGTTTTTCAGCCTAATGCATCTTCTAATACCAACCCTTTTTCACATGAAATACCCTACTGAACCACTGAAAGCAGCAGCTTCTCCATTTAATCTTGCTGAAAAACCAAAGACTGTACAGCTGCTTTTGGACTTTATGTTGGATGTTCTTCTTATGCCTTATGGGTAAGTAGGAGTTAATACCAGTCTTCTCTGGTATTGATGTGTTCTTTATGTGTGAACCATTACAAACTGCACCCTTGGAAACTGATTTAATATATGCTGTTATTTCCTGGCTCAAATGAGGCAAATTGCATGTTTCAGTAAGATACAAAGCAGGGTCCTAATTTTAAGAATGGGATCACCATCTTCCTTATTTAACAAATTGTCTTTTCTCTACTTAACTAGGTGTTATGGTATTCTGTCCTTGACCTCTTTTGGGATCAAAGTGAAGCTATGAGACATGTGAGCTATCTGTTAAATAACCAAACCTTTAAAATAGAAGCCAGATCAAAATGTGTGCTCATCTTCCTGCAGTTGAGTTTATGGCTTTGTCTTCCAAGGTCATAGGCAGGCGTAGTCTCTGAAAACTTGTGCTTTCCAGGATTGAACTTTTAGTAACAAGATTGGTCTTTCATCTGTTCTGTAGTGAAAAGTGTTTTAACTGTAATGGTGTGTCTTGGTGTGAGCACTGTTTCTGGGAGCGAGAATGATTTACAGAGCAACTTAAATTTACTGATCACTGCTTGTTAGGAACCCTCTAGTGTCTAAAATCAATACTTTCTCAAAAATCTATTTTCCACTAACTTTTTCAGTGTCTTTGTATTGCTAGGGGAGCTTTTGACAGAAAATAGAAATAATTTTAACAGTAGAACACATTTATTTTTTCTGACAGTTCATTGATTCCCGTAGAATTGTTCTGAGCACCTACCTCTTGATCACCCAAGTGGATTAACCTGAAGGAATGACTTCTAAAGTAGTGAGCATGTGATGTTTCTCTTTGTAGCTTTGCCGGAGGTCATGCTCCCATCAGATGTTGTGAGGGCCACTTGGAGTGTGTGGAGTTTTGCAGTTAAAAGTTTAAAATGCCTGGCCTGCTCCTCAGTTCAGAGCTCATGCTCTTCAGATTGCCCAGGTTTATGCTCTCAGCTTCAGCAGCTGAAGTCCTTGGGCTTCACTTCCTTCCATGCTTTTGTACTCTGGCCAACCATGGCAGTTTTTAAATACTCAGAGAAACCTCCAGGGTAGGGTGAAGGTTTCATTTTCTTCCCAGGAGGTGAAGTCTTCCCTGAAGACACCCCCGGTGTCTTCAGCGAGCCTGTGGCTCTGGATGCCTGTCTCTTAAAGTCTTGTTCCCTGGGGTGAGACCATTTTCAGCTCTCTACAGCTAATTTATGCCTGGCAGAACTTGTTCTGTCTTTGCCCAGTTGTGAATTAGCCTTGCCAGTCTGCAGGCAGTGTAACAACCAGAAAGCCTAACTGTAAGGCTTAAACCTCATACTCCAGTTCAAGTGTTTAAAAGTTTTAGCTAATGAGACTGGGGATGAATGTTTGTCCTTATTGTTGAGACTTTTTACTTCCTTTTGTTGCCTGTGCGTTGAATGCAGAACAGATTATGGCTGTCTGGAGTAAAATAATTCTTGTTGGTCTCCGCACGACAGTTCTGATGCCTTCGTGTGTTGACCAGCTTCCAAGGATACAGGGAGAGGTGGAGTGGCTTTTGGGAGAGTATGGAGGCATGCGCAGGGCATAGACTAGCCAGTCTCCAAAAAAGGCTAGGATCTGTAAAATTTACCTCTATTGTTTTTACTTTCCTTCCCTGCCCAGTACTGAAACTGCCATTTTCCAAGACATTTTTTTAAATTTATTTTTTATATCAAGGATTATTTCCTGCCACTTCATCATGTTGCCTATGCTTCATTATTTCCCTTGTTAGGTTTACATTTTTCATAGAAATCATACAAATGTTGTTAAAGCTTTTAGTATAAGTTTCTCAAACATAGTCCTGAGTATTCACTTCTCATACAGAAGAGGTCATTCTTTCTGGTTTGTAACCTCAGATGACTTTTCAGAAATGCCAGTGGACCCTTCCTTTTCCTAACAGAGGTTTGTTTTCTTACAGTTATAGTGAGATCGTTAATGGCTCTTACAGAATATGCTGGGATAACTGGTAGCTGAGTCTCAACTCAGTAAAATTCTGTCCTAAGTCAGAGTCATGGAATTAATTAAAGAAGAATACGTGAAGTTGGACAGGTTATGTTTACTCCTCCGTTCCAGCCTCTAATTCAGTTGGTGATGTGGATTGGTGAAGCCTCTATTGAAACTCCTTTCCCACCTGCCTAGGTTTGTATTGAATGAATCTCAGAGTCGACAAAACGTGCCCTCATCCCAGGGCTCTTCATCGAGTAGCGTGGGAGGTCCTGGAATCCCTCAGCCGCCTCCAGGGATGAGCTTTTATGCAGCCAAAAGGGTAATTGGAGATAGCCCATGGACACCAGAGCTGCTGGAACAGGTACTTGCTGTGGGGCTGGTCCTCAGTGAACTGGGGATGGTAACAGGGATAGGTACAGACAGAGGAAAAGAAGGCCAGAGGGAAGACATGTAACTAATTCTGACCAGGTCTTTAGTTGCCCAGAGGGAATTTATTGAGGGACTTCACCCCATCTCTTAAGGAGCTGTGCCATGGTGGGATGGGCTGGTAGGTGCCAGCAGTTCTCAGATCAGGTTAGGAAGCAACCGTGACTGCAGGCTACTCCTGTGTTTTCCTCCTAAAGAAGGTTACAAAACTCTATTATGTTGATGAAATGTCATTTTTTAGCAGAGAAGTAGCAGTGTGTCCCTAATTTTAATGCTGATATTGCTGCTGGGTGCAGCTAAAGAGATGGGAAGCGTGTGAACTTCTCCTTAGCAAGCAGCATCCATCCTTTCAGGCAGCCAAACTGCCACAGTTACTGTAACCAGCATTTTCTTGTCAGTAACAGCGCCTTTGCTTTCCCCTCTGTTGAACAGTGTAAGCTGGGGATAGTGAAGTTCATTGAAGCTGAGCAGGTGCCAGAGCTGGAGGCTGTGATACACCTGGTTGTAGCCTCCAGCGATACAAGACACAGCGTTGCCACTGCAGCAGACCTGGAGCTAAAGAGCAAACAGAGGTAGGAGTTTGGGTGCTTGGAAAAGATGGTGCTGGTGTTCCTGACAAAGCTAGCTGCGGTTAACATCGTGCTGTGGAGAGACTGTGGTCCCAAAGGAGGAAGGCTGCAGTCCCCGCATACCCGTGAAGCTGCCCTGTGTTCACAGGGGCTGGGAATGGTGTGGCTCACAGTCTTCCAGCTGGGAACATTGCTTGGCTCCAGAGCTGACAGCTTCAGCTGTCCGTGTTCAGTCATCTCTGGTATTGCTTTTGAGCCATTTGCTTACTCCTTGGTTTCCAAATTTCCCTCTGTGGATTATCAATGGTCAATAAGGCCTTAGTAGGTGATTCACAGCTGGTCAACATATCTATATTGTCTTTCTCAGAAAAGTATACTTTCATTTAATTTATTAAGGCAGTAAAGAGACTGTAATTGTGAAGGGGACCATAGTCTAGGAAGTTTGGCAGCCACTGTTGTCTGAATTATTGAAGCTATTACCCATCTGCAGTCCACCCTCTGTCATCTAAAGACGATGCTTCTGTCTTTGACTCCTCAAGAGGCCAGAGTAATTGCTGTTGGTACTATTCACTGAGTCATTGATGGTACGAGGTTTGCTGGCTCATGTGGGAGATTTGGAGTGAGAGAGGTCTGCCTTTGAAATGTGTAGGTGGCTTCTCTATTACTAGAAGTATAGGACTATTTAACTTGGAGTCAAATATGTAACGTGAAACCTTCTCCATTGGAGTCTGTTCCTGTGCCTCAATCACAGCAAGAGAGATGGTTCTACTAAGTGACGACAGCCTGGTTAAAGAGGGTGGTCTCTCCTTGTCTCATCTTTCCCTTTGTGTTGGTATTCTTTGCCTGGAGAGCAAAATACGTTTGTGGACAAAATGCATGTTAGTATCCAATGTTAAATGTCTTACATGGGAGATAAAAGCTCAGTTGTTTGAAAATCAGTTTCTCTACTGAAGGAATGAGATGGTTGTGTCTTCTCCACTTTTTTGAAGCATGTATGCTTAACTTTTCATTTTCTGTGGGGTGTTTTTTGGGTATGTGTGTGTTCCAAACAGTCTCATAAATAGCTGGCATTAGATGGTTATCATGGGCAGATGGGCTTTTCTGAGAGTCCAAGATGAAATAACTCTAGAATTAAAAGTTCTAGAACTGTTCTCTATTGAAATGTCGAAGCACCAAAGTTGAAGAGTGTGGAGAAATTTATTAACAGATGAGCGTTATGTATTCAGTCGCTAGACAACCACAGTTTACATCTTGTTTCAGTGGGAGAGAAGGGACCATGTAGGTTTCTCCCAAATTATTTTGAATTATGTTTTTAGAATTCATAGGTGTAAATTGTAATCACTTAACATACTTCATGATTTTATCTTATGTGGATGTGGGAGGAGCAATTAGATTATCTATTAAATCTATTATCTATTAAAACTCTGGTAAGAATATGAATATGATGCGAAATGCTGTAAAATGTGTATTTTAAAAAGTGATCAAAGGTCAGAATCGTAACATGTTGGTGTTCAATGTGTTTTTTCTATAGTTTAATTGACTGGAACAATCCTGCTATAATCAACAAAATGTATAAAGTGTATCTTGGGGATATACCACTGAAAACCAAGGAGGTAAGATTTTCCTCCAGAGTTGCATACCGGCTTAACTTCTGAAGCTGTAATTTTAGTTGCCTTACTGTATGTGGAGAAGACATGTATCTATTTCTTAAATCTGTCACCTCCTGTTATCTCTGCTTTCACTGAACATTTCTGGTATTGAATAATTTTTTTCTCTGTCCCAGTGTGTTCTGATTTGCAGCAGGAGGTAATTTAACTAACTTAAAAGTACTGCTGTCCAAAGCTGCACCGCATTATTTCAACTCTCTTTCTCACAGGGATCTGTTCTGAAACCAGAAATGAAACGAGAGTCAGTCAGCACCCGTGTTAAATTAAAGATAGTTCCACATCTTCTGCGATCCAGGCAAGCTGCAGAAACATTCCCAGCTAACATTCAGGTAATGCTTACGTTCCTAAGCTGCTCTTCCTAATGAGCTTTAATAATGCAGTTCCCTCAGTACTTAGGGGAGGGGAGCACTGCTACTGATGACAGTGTTTAAAGAAGAAGGGGAATTAGAAAACCTTTGAAAGTGAGGCCAGCCACTCTCTATAATCTGCTCTTTATTCCTTTTGGCCAGGTGGTTTATGATGGACTCTTTGGTGCAAACACAAATGCAAAGCTGAGAAGTCTGTCCTTGCAGTTTGTGCATCATATTTGTATCATGTAAGTAATTTGGAGTGAGCACAATGTTTTTAAGCTATTTGCCTAGAAGCCAGTCTGTTTACTAAATAAATAACTGAACTAAGGACAGAGAAAGAGTACTAAAACTCATAGGAAAGTAGAGCTTTTTCCTTAGTCCTTTATTCTGTGTATGTGTGCTTACACACATTAAGTTGTTATTTCTCAACTTAAAAAAGTTAAGAAAAACTGATGCTGAGAAAAGATACTTTCAAGGGATGCAAAAGATAATATTTTGTTTATTGTTGTCTCTAATTGCAGTTGTCCAGAAAGTAAAATAAAGCCCTTGGGTCCAATGCTTCTAAATGGACTTACGAAGCTGATCAATGAATACAAAGAGGTAAGCTGAAAGGTTCTTCGCTATAGAGCTATAGTTCTTCCTATGAATACAAGCAAAAGACAAATACCTGTATGATGGAAACTGATACATCTGGTTTTTTGTAGTTCCCTGAGATGGCTATCAAAGGACACTTATTAAGAAATATTGTTGGAAGAGAAGCAAATACTTTTAATAGGCTGCATAAGAAAACTGTTTTATTTGTTTAACAGCTATGGATGCTATTTGCAAAGTCTCAGGAAATAATAGTGTTGGTAATTTAAAGAGTGAGGCCAGAGCACCATCTAGCTACTGTTCCTCTGGAGCACACAGGGGCCTCAGCTCCAGGCATATACCCTGCTGTGATAAGCAGCTGCATGGTCCTGTTTGTAATGCCTTCTGTCCCTCTGTTCAGGGGTGGTGTTGCTGTGGCAAGGGTGTTACAGACAGAACCACAAATGCCAGTCTGGCCAGAAGAGCTCCTTCCAGTGCCCCTTTAGGAGGGAAATTCCCCACAATATTCCTACGTGTGTCTTAGGAAGGGCTGATGCTGCAGACCTCCTCTTCTGCAGCTTTGATCCTCTTGCTGCTTCATTTGAACTGTTGGATGTGGCCTTCTGGCCTGAGTTGGTGTTGAACATGTGGGACCTCGCCTGCCATTGGGAAGGGCATGGAAAAGGAGTGTACAGGAAGAAATAAGCCCATATATTAATGTGCTGCATTGGTCACCTGCAGGGTCCATTGTGGTAACAGCTTCCTTTGCATAAAGCTGCCATTTCTGTCCCTTTGCTACTGTGTCCAATACTTGCTGAACCTCCCTAGCTGTCTCTCTTGAAATAAAATACAAGTAGCTGAGAGCAGAAGGGAGATTTACATCTTGTCACCATTTGTGATTTTCTGTTTCTTGTGGAGATGCGTGCTTTCTCAGCTCCTGTGTAATGCTTTTATTCCTGGATACGATTATTTTATGTTCTGGGATTCTTTGTTCATGAAAGCCTTTTTGAGCACTTTGGAGACAGGATTTAAAGTAAATGTTTAATTACAAGAGATATGCCTTTATGTATTTCTGGATTTGCTGAATTTTATTTATTGTTTTATCATTCAAGGATTCAAAACTGCTTTCAATGGCATATTCAGCGGTTGGAAAACTCTCCAGGTAACTGAAACGTCATTTAAGCAATGGGACATTGAATAATTTTTCCAGAGTAGTCTGTTGATTTGTCAGGAGCAAGCTTTATGCCACCTGCCAATTTTGCAATTGAGTGTACAGTGCAGAGGAAAGCATTCCTCTTGTGAAGTCTCCAGAGGTGTAGAAAGAAATACGTTTTTAGCTGATAGCTTTTCTGGCAGTGATTAGTGGCAGCTCATGAATTATGCGCAGAACTTAAGAAATGGTTCCACTTTATGGATTGCCAGAAACATAAAATTTAAGGACTGTACAGACCAGAGGGCATGAAGCTTTTTCAGAGTGGCTTTTTCAGTGGTATGCTGGTGATCTAAGTGATCGCCCATAGAATATCTTGCTTTCCAAACTGTGTTAAGGGGAGTGTGCTATCCTGTGATGGAGATGGGTACGATAGAGCAAACTTCCTGTGCTGGCTCTGTTTTGTTTGACAGTGAAAATGTGGGATGAGGGGAAGACCAAAGAAATGTGAAGCATTTCTATTTAAAAACCCCCAAAACTTCATGAGTTAAAATATCTTGTTTCAGCCGAATGCCTCAGCTCTTTACCAAGGATATAGCACTGGTACAGCAGTTTTTTGAAGCTTTATGCAAGGTGAGTCCTGGCGGGGCTTTGGGAAATCATTAATATTCTGTGCAGATTTTGCATAATTCTTGTCACTGCGCACTGTAACGTGAAAACTCCTGGTTTTGTACTGCAGGAAGATGCTGATACTAGGCTTGCCATTCAGGAGGCTTTGTCTATGATGGTTGGAGCATACAGTAACTTGGAAGGAGCCCAGCGTACTCTGATGGAAGCTCTTGTAGCTTCTTATTTAATAAAGGTATTTTCAATGGAGTCAAAATTAAGTACCTTTAAAAAAGAACTCTTCATTGTTTTCCCTGACACTTCCTGATGTTTACTTTTTGTAACAAGCCTCCCTTTTCTTACTAATTGTATTGGTCTATCTGGGAGAAGAGGGGGTGTGTATGCTCAGATTAAATATTTTCACTATGGCACGGTGTCTGCAAGAAGGGTGATAATGCAGTTTTCTATTTGTGTTCTGTTTTGCAAAGAAACAAAGCTGTTGCAATTGTGCTGCATGTTTCTCATAGTCTTCTCCTGAGAAAACTTGGGAGAAATAGCTGCTTCAGGGACAGTAACTGGAGAAACGCTTTGTGAAAGCAAGAGTTTGGTAGAAAGGCTCTTTGGCTGCTAAGTGGGGATTTCAGCGTGCTGTGTGATTTCTAACATTATAAATCACCTGGGAAACTCCCCAGGAACTCAGTCTTGAGACTGTAATCCAGAGAAAACCACACTTCACTGGCTGTCTTATGTTACTGAGTATCTTGTTTGTGTTCAGAAAGAATGGTTTTTGTATGCTCTGTGTTTGCATTGGGTGCTGAGGGTGACTGTGGAGGTATATGTATTTCTAGTGGTTGCACTCCTAACTGTTTAAGAGACTATTTTCGTGCTGCTGACTCTTTTGCCTGGGTGCTCGAGCGACCTAGGTCTCCAGGCAATATCATTTTGAGACCCAGCAGGGAGAATGAGCACCCTAAGCTAACGTTTCTTTTCCACCTCTGGCTGTGCTGCTCTTAAGCACGGCTCTGTTTTGTGTGGATACATGACGCATGTCATTCTTCATTTCAGAACTGCCTGGGTGGGCAGTTCAGATGTCTAAGAATTAGTGAAAACCCTCATTTGTGATTCCCAAAAATGTGCATGTGTTTTATTAAACAGTTCCTTCTCCACTTGTGTGTATATGGGAAGCTAGCTTTTCTTTTCCCTGTCTCCTGCCATATGAAGAGTCAGCAAGAACAGTGTCTCAGAATGTCTAAACTATTTGAGTCATGTTGGTGTCAGAGGTCAAAACAGATAACTGATGATTTACAAGCGGTGAGTGCAGGCCATTAATATGTTCATTTAAAACCCAACTGTATGTTTGTGTCTCTTCTCTTTAAGCCTGAAGTTCAAGTACGTCAAGTGGCTGTGAAATTTGCTAGCACAGTATTCCCTCCAGATCATATCCCTTCCAGATACTTACTCCTGTTAGCTGCCGGAGACCCGTAAGTTGTTTTCCTTTTTAAGTTATCTTCGTATAGATATATACACACAGACGTATTTGCATCTGATATATATTTGGATGAAATATAAATGCATGTATGTGTGTGTACGTATGTATGTACATAAAAACTCAGTGACTGAAAATCAAATATGATAATTTAGAAATTAACCTTTACATAGGGCATTCTTGACAGTTCTGTGGAGAACTGCTACTGTGCCTTATGGTAGTCTTTGGCTTGGATTCTTTTTCTTGTTTCAGAACCAAAGCACTTCATGTTAATGATCAGTTGCAATTGCAAGTAGAAGTGCATTAACTGAAATCACCTTCACAGGGGCTAGAAATCATTTTTGCCTGGCAAATTCTGTCTGACTATTTTTAGTTTGTATTTGCAAAGAATCAGGAGTATGCACTTGTGAGAGTTGCCACTGTCTGCTAAGGAGTAATTAACTCATGAAATTACTCTAATAATTTCATTTGCAATTCTCTGTTACTGCAATTTGTGGTGGGACTTTTTATGCAACTTACTGTAATTGCTCTATTTTTGATGTGAGTAGCTATTGTTAACTAAGGAAAGCTAAACAGATCGGTTGCAACAAACTGGTCTGTCATTGCAGCATCAGCGCTGTTTCAGGAGCTGATCTTCTGCTCAGCAGAGAGCAATAAACCTGGTAGGCGTCAGCTGAAGCTTAAATATAGGAAGTGATGGGAAGGAGGGGCAGATAGGAAAACCAGGATGTGGGAAGCAGGAACTGGTTGGTGGTGAATGCTTGCAGGATGTAAGAGGAGCAGAAGTGGGCAGATCCAGACTGTTTTGCAGAGGCCCCTCATAACAATCTTTTTCTTCCCCCCTCTCTAAAATAAAAAAATCATTAATGCAAGCTTTTTTTCCCCTTCGTTTAAAAAAACACACTTCTCATTCAAAGACTTTCTTCCCCAGCTTCCCAAGATACCTTATTGCACATTAAATGCCATTTGTTCTGTGCAAATGTCTGTTTCTCATCTTTTCTTCTGAAAGGCGGGAGGAGGTACATGGAGAAGCACAACGGGTGCTGAGAACATTTCCTGGTAAAAATGAAAAGGAGAGTTCTGGGAAGCAGATGCCTTCCTTCCCTGAAATGGTCCATTACATTCAAGACAAGGTACAGTGCTTCTGTCCCAGCAAATGACAAATACATGCCTGATGCTCAGATTTGTAGTAAGTGTGGTCTTTCCTTCCCCATACCTATCTCCTGTGGTGTATGAAGAAATCACGGACTCGTAGGTCATGCAGTAAGCAAATCCAAAAATCCAATTCCACCATCTTTATTGCTACACAGAGAGACTTACATACACTAAGACACAAACCTACTCCCCCCATAATGCCCAATCATGGACTTACAAAAATACTTTTTACCTCTACTGAGCTTATCACAATAACAGTTATTCTACTATCAAGACAAGTTTCGGTTTCCAGACTGTGCTCTGTTTCTTGTCAGGATTTCTCACTCCTCCCCTGCTCTCCAGGTCACTACTGGCACACACTGTTGCTCCAGATGCAAGTAAATCTTAACTCTGTGAGTGACCTTTAACTGAGACCACAGTCTCCCTCCCCTCCCCTGAGGAATAAAGTTAGATAAAATCAGCAAAGATCACGCACAGTACTGCATTACCAAGATTAGCACTCATTGTTTCCTTCTGCTGGCAATAATTGCAGGAGATCAAAGTGTTGAGGAGGCGATCCTTTAATGAAGAAATTATTTTGCTTTGATGCTGTTTGTACAGAAGGTGTATGGAGTGAGGAATCAAGTGCTCAAGGGTGATAATCCAGCATGTTTCACAGACACAGTTTGCTCACAAACACATTCTTGAAGGGCTGGTGAAAAATAATCCTGCGTATAAAACAGAAAAAAAGATTTCAGGCTGGGAAAAGGAGATACAGGAATAAGTGAAGAGGTCTGTTTTGTTGACTTAAAGGCTTAATTATTCATCTTCATTGCAATATGTGGAAATAATGGCTATGTAAGTAACCTGTCACGAGTCTAGTGAATTATGTGAAAAACTGTACCACTGAGTTTACCCTCACTGTTTGCACTCAGAGATCATCTGAAAAGTGTTAAATTGTAGTCTGTGTTACATACGTATGTGTATAATATAGGCTCATAAGGTATTAAGATGATGTGAAGGGTTGCTTTTTTTCCCTCTAATAGTCTACTTTTAAAAAAAAAATATGTCACAAGTATGTAATGTTGGAGGACATCTGGTTTTGCAAGAGACCTGTGGTAGAAGAGCTCTTATACTTGGAGATTTCTTGGGAAATCACAGAATCACAGAATGGCTGGGGTTGGGAGGGACCTTCAGAGATCATCTAGTCCAACCCCCCTGCCAAAGCAGGTCCACCCAGAGCAGGCTGGACAGGAACGCACCCAGGCAGGTTTTGAGTATGTCCAGAGAAGGAGACTCCACCACCTCTCTGGACAGCCTCTTCCAGGGCTCTGCCACCCTTGAAGTAAAGACATTTTTTCTCATGTTGAGATGGAATTTCCTGTGTTCCAGTTTGTGCCTGTTGCCCCTTATCCTGTTGCCAGGCACCACTGAGAAGAATCTAGCACCATTGTCTTGACACCAGCCCTTTAGATATTTACAAGCATCGATGAGGTCCCCTCTCAGTCTTCTCCAGGCTAAACAGACCGGGTTGCATTAGAACAACAGTGTGTGACAGAAATGTTGTATACTCTGCTGGTGTACTCTGCTAGTATATGAAGTATTTAAAGTTTTATGAAAAAACTTGCTTTTGTCCAATATGCTGGTTATTGAAATACATATAAAAAATAAAGAAACCAGGTTTGAGTTTTAGATAACACTGTTAAATGCCTATACCCTTGTAGTTACTTTTTAAATTTTCCTTGACTTCTTTAGTGTCATTAAATAACTATGGATCAGCCTACTTTAATCACTACTGAGAAAAAACAAGATTCTCTCACTCGTGGGTGAATTTAAAAAGCATTTTTCAAGTACTTTTCAGATCTTTCTTACATGTCCCGAAGACATATGAAAAAAATCCTTGAGGTAATTTTCTTTGGTTAGTTACCTCAAAGTGTGAATTTTCACATATCATGAATAATCTGTGAGTGTTGGAGATGTTGGAGAAGTTTGTATGCATTGCTTGGCACAGCAGGCTGAGATGCAAAGTGGATTTCCTGCATGAGTTAGCATCATCCTTCCTCCTGCAAGAAAGTTGTGTGAGCCGATGCAGGCAGGAAGCAGGGACAACCACAAAACCACAGATTAAGGGCAAAGAACAATTTAATGTCAATACCTCATGGATTGGGGAACCTCTGAAGCAGAACCTGGGCAGAGGCAGGCAAGCAGGGGACACAGGCACCACAGAGCCAGAGTCCTTATTATCAAGAGAGTCCTTGTTAGCGAGGGAGTGAGGGAGCTTCCACTTGCTGCTTGGGCCTGTATTTCAAGGATTCCAGCAGGCAGAGTTTTCTGCTGTGCTTTGATCTCTTCAACAGCAGGGCAGGAATCTCAGGTGTGTTTGATAAGGTGCCCCCGAGTCCATCCCAGGCCTATGTTATCTAAGTGCAGATGTTCTACTTGTTGAGCACACAAAACTAAGCAACAACTAGTGTGATAGATGTGTTTTCCAGCACCCCACGTGAGAGTCACTTGAGTGAGTTTACAGTCCTCCTCACCAAGCTTCCCTTACTTTCCCACAAAGTGTATGTGAAAGAGTAGGACATGATCTGCTAGGTAGGGATGGCAACCTGTTCTTCCAGGGAGTCCTCTTCTGGGTCACTAGTTCTGGATTTCACTGATGGTTCTGGAATGTTGCTGAAGTTATAGTGCAGCAAAAGATCTGAGCATGTTAAGAGATCTGAGGATCTGTTGACTTCAGTGCAGCTGCCTTGTATGTTTATTCAGAAGGAAGGCTGCCGTGCTGAACCCAGCCCTAGCACTGGTGTGCATGTCACCTGGAGAATATGGACATGCTTTTCTGCTGCGTTTGCAGCAGGTGTTCTGGAAACCTTCTGTTCGGATGTTTTCCTGCTGAAATATTGCTGTTTGTCAAAGCCAACATTTCCATGGAAAGGAGTTGCTCACTTGCTGCAGTAGTAGACTTCTGCCTCGCAGGTAGCAGGGTCTGGGAGACTCCCTGGATGTCCACCTCCCAGTGCTGGGGACACTTGGCTGCTCTGCAGCCTCTCCAAGCATCCTGGCAGCCAGTCAGCTGGGGCGCCTCAGAGTGTGCAAGTTTATGAGGTATTTTGTTTTTAAATTCTAAAGCACTTCTTTTTTTCCTGAGGGGAAGAAAGAGTGTTGTCCTCCTCCAGCCTCCCCTGCTGTTTCCTCTCATGAGTTCAGAGTTTCCACTTTCTGAGTTGATGGGAACATGAAGTTGATGGACCTAAACTGTACCATTACCAAGTGTACCATGCCCTTCTTGTTAGAGAACTATTGCACGTTTTCAGTTGCTAAGTGGAGGATAAGTGTAGTTGCATCAGCAAAATTTCATCGACCTTTCCAACATCTCTGCCATTCACGGGTCTCAATGTTCCACTTTTAATTTGCTCTGTTGTTTAGGCCTCTCACCGAATGAAAACTCCAGCTAAATATATGACTGGAACCGCAGCGTTGCCTTTCAATCCTGCCACATTTGGAGAGGTAATTGCTTGGATTTACTTCCTCGGATATGTGTACCAATGTTTATTTAGGGGACAGTGTAAGAAGCTGACAGTTACCATAAGTCACACCCTACATTCTAAAATTCCTCTTTTAAACAGGTGTTGGGATTTATCCTCTGTCCTTTGTCTGTCTGTAAACGGCAGTCTGAACAGGATTTTCAAGGAGGGTGGGAGGACTCTTCCCAAGAGGGCTGCTCTGCTGTTTTCTTACCTGGGGTAATAGTTTCTCAGAGGGAGAAACTGTCAATCCTGTGAAAAAGTCCTTACGTTATGCTCCTTGAGGGCTGTTCTTTCTGCAGCAGATTCCCTGGCTTCAGTGGTCTGCAGGCGCAAAATTAGATGTGATGCAAGGTCTGTATTAGCCAAGCATTGTTGGGTTGTGTTTGTACACAGACAGATTGGTGCAGGGTACAGGCTGAGCTGCCCGCAAGGAGGTTGCATCAGCTGATGATAAACCAAAAGTCTATGTATGATTTTGAGAGTGATGCAGGCACCGTAGGGTTGTCTGCTTACACAGGTGTATTGTAGGAACTGGCCCTAAGATTTGTCCCACTTTATATTTGTTCCTGTCTCCATGCTGACTCTTCTGTCTACATTTGATTAAAGAAGAAACATTCTTGTTTTGGTTACATTAAATGCATCATAGTCCCTGCTCTTTTATTTTGCCTCCTCCATGGTTTCCCAGGTGCTCGTGCACTCAGTATCCCGTGTTTTTCTCTTCTCTGCTCAGATAGTCCTGTACCTGCGGATGTGTCTCGCTCACAGTGCAGGTGTGGTGCCAACCTCACAGAGCTTGGCAGATATGCAAGATCACGCTCCAGCCATCGGGCGCTACGTAAGAAACCTCATGTCTGGCAACCACATAACTTTCTCTTCCTCCTCCTCTTCAAAAAGTGCAGAAACCAACCCCGTATATGTATATATTGGCCTTCTTCAGCAGCTGCTAGCTGGTGTTGGAGGTAAGCAGCTGTGTACAGCATCATCTTGAAGAAGAAAAGTCCCTTTTTCGTATTTAAAATGAGTTGCCAGGCTCAGTGCTTTGAATTTGGCTGCAGTGATCACAGATCTGCAACACAAACTATAAACTCTTCAGTTTAAACTTGTTCTCTGCTGCTGCGTAGGTAGGAGAAAGCAGAAGAGTGAAATTGCAGCAGCGGTTGACATAATGCTTTAAAATTGTGAGGCCATTGTCTATAACAACTTCCTCACCAGTGAATGCTGTGTCTTCCTCACTGATAATAGCACATCTGTGACACGTGTAGTGTTAAAGCACTTCAGTGCCTTTAGAACAAATTGCTAACAGAATGTTTTATTCTATTAGTTTCCCTAACATTTCTGAGAAGTACTATACCTTATTATTCTGTATTGTTTGTTATCCCTAGTGAATGGCAAAGGAATGCTTTGAAATGCCAGCAACCTCTTAGCCTCTTTTTATCACTGATGGTTAGATTGTCGTAAATACTGCAGTTGTTTAGTAACCATCTTTAATTTCCGATTTTTTAATTACTCCTTAGGTTTGCCAGTCATGTACTGTCTTCTAGAAGTGGTTTCAGTATATCCAGAAAAACTAGCCACCAGATTTGTAGACAAAATGGATTGGATAAAGGTGTGTGAAAACCTTTTTTTAAATTTTGTGTGTGTGTGGAGGGGGCTTGGCATTAGCAAAATCTGGCATTTTCATGGAGTATTATTTCCAAGTATGTACTTATTTTGAAATCTGGTGCTTCTACTTGTGGTCAGCACCTTATGAGGTGTTATATGTAGCAGGGTAGGGAAAATTGTTATCTGGTATTTCTACTTACTGTCAGCACTTCATGAGATGTTATATGTAGCAGGATGGGGAAGATTATTTTTTGGTTCTTTGGTGTTTCTGATTTTGTTCATTGACCTACATGTTCTGGGTAATGTATGTCATCAATCCTGTTGGTATAGTCAGTTATTTCACATGATCAGAAGATCTGTTAAGGAGCAAAAAAGAGCTGAAAACAAAATTCTGCAAATTTCTGAAGGAATTGTTTGACAATGGGAATGTTGCAGTGGGAAGATGTGAGTGGCTTCTCAGAAAATGAGATGGATTAGATCCCTAATTGTTTTAAAGCCCTTTCTGTGGATGCTTTTTTTATGTTTTTTGTTAGTCTCAAACAAAAAACCAGATAAGCTGGGTTCTGCTTGGGAATAAGCCAAAGAGAATTCTGCTTTCCCTAGATTCTTTTATTGGGCAACTTTCTGCTTTTTCATGATTTGCTTCAGGCATCCAGGATTTAAGCTCTTGCAGGTTGCCTTCGCTTTCACTGGGGGCATCTGTCAGAAAAAAATACTTGGTCGAGTTAAGGAAAAAGTAGAATGTGTTCTAATAATTCTTCATGCTGATATCTGTGCTGTATTGCACTGTATACAGTTTACCACATCTCATTTAAGTGCAGGCATGAACCTCTAAGGAGAGAACTTAAAAACATTCTCCCTTTTCAGTATTGCTCATCGTTTTCAGGAAAACTTTCTCTTTTTTTGGCCTGATGTCTATTTGCAAAATTAAGCTTCTAGGAGCGGTAACTGATACTACTTAGTTACAGAAATACTGCTGTAAGTCATCCTTTGTGTGATTTTGCTTTGCCAAGTGGAAGGAACAGGTCCAGGGGTTTGTTAGAAAGTCAGCGACGTGATTTGATGCAAGTTTTGAGTTGAAGTTAGAGTTACGTTTCGTAACCCTAACTTCATATGTTTCATATGTTTCATGACCTGATCTGACAGATCTCCTTTCTTGTTTGGCTCATTTTTGCCTTTTTGGTGGTGGCCATTCAGAGTTTTGGGCATCATTTTTCAGGAGTGTGTTTCATTATACATTAATGGCATAGATAAGATAATATCTTAACAAATGACCTGAGGCTTCCCAGAGTTCAACTTTTTAACAATTTAGGTGATACAGGATCTCTAATACAAAGTGGATAAATTTGCACTGAAAGCTGTGATTTCCTGGATGCTTGTTTTTTATGTTACCAATGGATGTAACTGGTTAACCTCTTGTGGATTTTTTCCCCATTGATTAATAAAGAGAAAATGGAAGCCTCTAGTAGCTCAGGAAAAATAGTATCTTTAGGGTTTGTTTTTTTAGCTCAGTATGGATGCGAGATGTGGAAGTTCTTCTCTGAAGAAAAAATTTGGCCAATAATTCAGTCTGGGTGTTTAACACAGAGAGGGTGGATAGCCCTCTTGTGGCTAGTTTTACTCTTCCTCCTAAACGTGGGGCGTGTAATGAATGCTTTGCTGGATTGGGGGCTTTGTTTCTTACTGAGTGATAATACTGTTGGTTTAAAAAAGAGTAGTTCCTGAGTTAAGTACTATATAGGTAGCTGCATGACAGTTCTGCTTGTGTATTGAAGCTCTGTATGAACAGACTGTGTAAGAAGCTGCTTCCATATTTTATGTTTCTTTTTTAAAAACTCCTGCAGAGCCTGATGAACACAAACAAAGAAGAAATGCGTGAGCTCGCAGCCCTGTTTTATTCTGTAGTGCTGTCTACCATGTCTGGAGATGAGCTTAGGGCCTCCTTGGAGCAGCTGATCAAGATGACAAAAGACAACCATGTAACTACCTTCCTTTGTCTGCCGCTTCTTGTTTTTTCTCATGTCATGCAACTGATAGGAAATCTGAATCTCACAGTGTGTCCAGGATGTATTAGCCTTAATCTGAGTGTAAAATTAACTAGATAACTTCCAGTTGGACGATGAGAAGGGATTTATGTTGTAGGTGAGTGCAACAGATCTTTAAATAAATTAATCCCTGAAGCAGTTGTTAAGGTCAGTAGGAGGGTTTTCTGGAGGCACGTCCCAAGCAAAGCCAGTATTTAACCACTTTTAGCAGCTAAATATTCCTCGTCTCCCATTGAGGGGTAATGGATCACACTACTGACCTCACAGAGTTTACCGATTCCCTTATTTGTGAGCGACTACAGGTACCCACAGAAATAAGAAAAATGTTAAACTCATTAAATGTTTAAATTCCCCTCCCCTCCTGAGCCACAAGAGCCTCCTGCCTCCCCATCACCTCAGGCTCCTGTCCTGCCAGCAGCCTTTGCTGAGTGAGGGCTGGCTTCTTCCCTCCCACCCCACACGGAGCTGGTTTGCCTGCCTTCCCTCCTCTGGCAGCTCCTTCCCCATCCCGTTATCCTTACCTCTGCATCTTGCCACCACGAGCATGAGGAAGGAGTCCTGAAAACACACCTGTGCTGGTGAGCCTTCAATCCTGACAGGGAGGCAAAGTACCAGCATTTTTAAGTTATATTTTTCCAAGACGTTTTTATATCTGTTTCTGAAGGACTTAATGGACCACCGTTTTACACTGCAGGTAGCAGGCTCAGAGGCCAACAAGAAGTGCTGATCACTTTATGCTGTAATTAGCAAACACGATTTCTTTTGAATCTGTGAGCCAGAGCCACGTCATTGATCAGTTTTATGTAGGGTGCAGCTCCTGCAGTCACAAATGCAGCACAGATGGGTCCCACTGCTTTCTGCCCCAGTCACCTGTGAAGCCAAGGGTGACCTTTTGCAGAACCTGGCTGAAAGTAAAGAGAGATGTGAACCACGAAACACAAAAAAAGCAGGGTGTTCCCATGCATTTTTGAGTTGGAGTCTGTTAGCTCTCTGTTTTGCTGTGAATGTAAAAACCAGTAGAATCAGTACAGCTGGGGGAGTGGTGGTAGTCTCTAGTGGCTCAGCAAGGACTGCGGTGTACGGGGGTAGCAGAAGTGAGGAGCAGGGAAGGACATATCTTCAGCTGGCTTGGCTGCTGTGAGACTAATTCCTGTGGCCAGGCTGGTTTGGGGATCCTGTCCTGGCATCACAGTTGCACTGATGCAAGTTTTTGCAGGGTTGTGATAAGAAACAGATAGGTGAACTGATCTGAGTTTAAGCCCCTGCCCCCTTCTTTTTTTTTTTTTTTTCTTTTCTTTTAATTAAGGTAGCGTTTAAGACACACAGCCTTATTTCTACACAAGATCTTTCTGTTAGAATTCATCTGTGGGAATGAGCACTGTCTCAACGTCAAATCAGCATTCAAGAAATTAATGTTCTTGACATTTAATTGTAATAATTAGTTTTCATAGTCTATGGTCTGCTGAACGGTGTAGAAGCAGTGTTCTCAATGTTTGTAGGCCGAGTGTGTCCTTGTTCTTAGCAATACAAATCTAGAGTAGATGTGCTGCTTTTTTCTGCTGCTTTTTACCAAATTATGTTTTGTCCCCTTAATCTGAGTATGTCCAGTTTTTAAGTCAAGACAGCATAGTATTATCTTATTTCACTTATTTCTTAAGTCTGTATTTACAAATCAGATTAGTTGGATTTTTTTTTTTTTTTTTGTCCTGGTTACCACGCCCGGGACTTATGTTTTGTCCCCTTAATCTGAGTATGTCCAGTTTTTAAGTCAAGACAGCATAGTATTATCTTATTTCACTTATTTCTTAAGTCTGTATTTACAAATCAGATTAGTTGGATTTTTTTTTTTTTTTTGGCCTGGCTACCAAGCCGTAGTCTTTAGGAATGTGAGTACTGGTGATAAATTCCTAATTTGTCCTCCTAAGCCTCTTTGAACTTTTGTTAATTTGTCTTAAAGGACTCTATCTGTCAGAGGGCACTAGCAGTATCAAGCTCTCTGTTGTTGCATTATGTGCTAGCACTGTGCATTCTTCAGGGTGCCTTCTCATCTGGCTTGTCCATATGTGTTTTTGAATTGGTGCTTTGTGCAAAGTGTTACTTACTTGGAAAATGAGATTTTCTGCACTGTTGGTGTTGTCTGTAGAGCCCGGAGGTCCAACATGGATCCTTGTTGGCTTTGGGATTTACAGTAGGAAGGTACTTGGCCAAGGGGAAAATCAGAACAATGGAGCTACAAGACATAGAACAGCCAAACACTGCAGTCATGCCGGAACAAGAACAGCTCATAAAGTCGACGACAGAGACAATAGGTAAGTTCCTGCCTAAGACTGTGCTGCATGTAACAGTTGTTTTTTCAACCACTCCAGGCTGAGGACTTTCCTAAGATAATTCAGCCTATAGATACTGTAATCTTGAGTTCACTTTCTGCGATAGAATTTCCAGCCTGTAAAAAATGCCATCTAACTAGATGCACAGATGTAACCCCTTTCAACAAGAATTAGCTGGGCCCTTGGCTCATAGACCAACGTAGCACAATTAGGAGCGGTGCCACTCCCTAGACTCCTCTCAGTGCCTCCTTTCACTTTGATTTTGTTCTAGCATAATGCTTCCTCCCAGCTGTAGGGGAGATAAAAGCTTTGCTTCTTGCATGGGTAAAATATGGGCCTGCCTGCCCCCTGCTAAAAAAACAATACAAAATCCAAGTTGTCCTGTTTTGTTTTTTTCCTGTAGGTTCTTTTCTGGACAGCACCTCTCCCTTCCTTGTGGTGGCTGCCTGTACAGCTCTTGGGGAGATCGGCAGGAACGGCCCCTTGCCAATCCCCAGCGAAGGAACAGGATTTACAAAGCTGCAACTTGTTGAAAGCTTATTGGCCCGAATCCCTTCCAGCAAGGAAACAAACAAGGCAAGATTTTATAGTGTTGTTATGATTCTTGTTCTGAAATGCTCTCTGCTCAGGTTTGGGCATTACCTGCCAAACTCAGCCTCGTTTTTTTAAAGGAATTAGGCTTATTGTTGGCTTAGTGAGTGAGTGAGTTACAATTAGGCTAAGGGTTTTCAGAAGTAGGCTAAGGTTTTTTCCCATGTTGTCTAGCAATTGATCGCTTGTGCTTTCTGTAGTCGTAAATAGGAGCTTAAGGGATGAAAACTATGAATGACCATAACTTTAATTCAAGAAAAATGGGAGTATCTTCTTTTACCTAGAAATAATCCTCAAAGGTAACAGGTGGTTTGGAAGAGAGGTGCACTGATTGATCTAATAAGTCACTTGCATGTTTAATTTCTGCTACCTTAAGTGAAACTTCAGCAAGGGTGAGAAAGAATGGGTATACAGTCTGTCCTCTGGGTTTACAGGAAGGTTATGTGATGGTGTGGGGTTTTTTTGTTTGTATTCTAGATGAAGGAACGAGCAATACAAACATTAGGTTACTTCCCAGTGGGAGATGAAGATTTTCCCCACCAGAAGCTACTCTTGCAGGGCTTAATGGATTCTGTGGAGGTGAGGCACTGTCAATGTATTATTCCTATACTGCAGTGAGTATTTTTATTTGAATGTTTTTTATATGCTCTAGATCGAGGTTTACAAGGGGAGCTGTCTTTTTGTAACAGTGCCTATGGGTTTGATAAAACTGTGTTGAAATAGAGAGCAGAGGTGGGTTTGAGGCTTGTAAAATGTTTTATGCCACAGTTTAAAAACTTGCCAGTTGAGGCCTCTGTCCCAGTGTCTGAGACAAATACATGTTCCCCTTCAGGAAGATTGGACGTGTAAAAATTCAAGAGCTTATAGTAATGAAGCCATAGGTCTGTATTTTGGCCTTCAAAAGTACCCTAAAAGTAGATAATATAAATACACCATCTCTTTTGACTGAGCTACATCAGCTGATGTAACTCACTTGAAGTAAAACCTTTGTTTCTAGGAATATAATTATCTATTGTCAGTATAAATGCATCAGTGTACTGCACTGCATTTTTTCATAGTACTTCAGGGCTGCTATACATATTGCAATATTCCAGACAGCAAAATTAAATAGTCAAGGAGCTTTTTTAGTGTTCTTCATTTACAGCTTGTTTTACTTTTCTTCCTTGTTCATACTGGCATAGTATTCAGCATTATAGAGGCAACTATTGAGTATCAGACAGGCAGGCATTCCTGAGTCCTCCAGTCTGATGTGATGAAACAAGCAAGAATAGTAAGAACACTGTGTACACAAACACGAAATGATGTTTTTGAGTGCTGTGTTTATCTCCTGTAGCTGCTTAGGGACATTACAGCTTCCTTTATAAAATGTCTACTTTGAAAAAAAAAACAATTTATCTTAGATTGCTGGAAGCTTAAGGCTTACTTCTTCAAATGCCTGAGCATTTTGTACTTCCAGAGAGTAAGGAAAGCAATCTAGAAGGTACTCAGCAGGTATGAAAATCAGTTCTTACAATGCAAGATTCATCATAAATAATGGCAAAAAGTAGCAGAGTTCTGCACGTTCTGTTCCTGAGGGCGTAGAGAATAGTGGAAAGAGGACAGAGAAGCAAAGCTTGTCCGCATTATTTTAATGTGAAAAACAAATTTGTGCATCTCCTAGAGCTGATCAGCTTCTGGACAGAATTACAGGAGGACCTTTTACTACTGCCTACTATAACAAAGCCACAGTAATTTTTGTTAATGACTGGCAGTCTTATTCTAACTTTGTTTTGTTTCATCCTGTCTCTCCAATTCTTTCTGTTCACAAAGTTGAACTTTTGATGAGACTAGCAAATGCTTTGTAGGAGGCACACTTTAAAAATAGGTATTGAAATTTCAGTGCTTAGCATTTGTTTTGGAGAGTTTGACATCGGCTCAGTTTCCATCAATTTCAGTGAGTCTGAGGTGCCACATAATCTCAGAAGTTCACCAAAAGAGTGATCTTACTGCAAATTGGTGCTGAGTATTGGGATTGGGAGAGAGACTGTGGTTTGGTGGAGTAAGTGCCAAAAGTTTTGGTGTGTGTTTAATTAGTGCTGTCAGTGAGGCTCTGTGTGTTTTCCAGGCCAAACAAATAGAACTGCAGTTCACCGTGGGTGAAGCTATTACCAGTGCGGCCGTAGGAACCAGCTCAGTGGCTGCACGTGATGCGTGGACAGTGACAGAGGAGGAATACATCCCTCCTCCAGGTAGGACTTCCTCACACAGGGGCTGGGTTGAGGAATGTGAAACCTTGCAGTTCTGGACTAATGCTGGGCTCCATAACTTTATTTCTGTGGTGTTTGATTTGTAACAGTAGATGTAAGAGACATTTTGTATTTGTTAATGCACTGCTCAGTGTTCCGCAATGCTGGTTATATACAGGTCATTTCACCTCTTCCGGTCCATCTGCTCAGAGGATACAGAAGAATTTATTTTATGTGCTGTTTATATAGCTTCTTGGTGAAATGTAATTCACTGCCACACGACACTGCATTTGGTTTATTTTTCTCATTTTGGTTTGCCCTGTTGGGTTAGTTTCAGATTTAACATACAAAAACTTTTTAAAATACCTTTTTGAAGCCTGCAGTGGAAAACAAAATTAAATTGCAAGTCATTTTCCAACAACTTATCATAGAATCATAGAATCATAGAATCTTGGACTGATGTGATTAAGTGACATTTACATGCAGTAAATTCAGAAATTGTATGCAAGGACTAAGTTTCCTTACCCATTGAAATAGAAGCATGACAAAATGCCAGCTTCAAAACAGGCAGCTGTAAATATCAGCCTTAGACCTGTTAATGTTATGAGAGTGGTCTTAGATCTTAAGTGTACTCAAAGCTGAGCATGTGCAGAATGGGGTAGAAACTGAACCCTCCTGTTGCTCCAGAAATTTTGAGTCCTACCAAAAAAAAAGAAGTAGTGTGCTAAATCTTATGCAATATGAGCGGTGCCTCTTTGTGGCCACAGGCTCTGAAACAGTCTCATGAAAGATTTGGAGGACTCTATTCAGTGTGTGTATTAGGAGAAATACTTTCCCAGTGACTCCAGTGAAGGCTTTTCCTAAATAAGCAGAGATTAAGGTGTCACCTGAGTACTCATGGACTGATTAGGTTTAATGTTGTTGCGGCACATTATATTGAAATAAAGAATCAGTATGGCCCATTCTCAAAGTTCCTCCCCTCACCTCCACCTTTCTTTCTTTCATATAGATTTGAAAGTGAATGATGTTGTTCCCTGGGTCCTAGACCTGATTTTGAACAAGCACATTATCAGCCCCAACCCACACGTTAGGCAGGCAGCTTGCATCTGGCTTCTGTCCATGGTGAAGAAGCTGAGCACACACAAAGCAATTAAGGTAAGAAATATGCCCTTTCCTAACACTGGCTCCTTATCGTCCTCTGCTTCTCACCTCCTTTCTGTCCCTTTCTTCCCCTTCACTTCCACTGCCTGTTTTTCCCCCAGTGTTTCTGCAGTCCTTATTAAGGTCTTTTTCAGACGTGGCTTATCTTTTGTTACTAGGGGAACATACTAACTGGCAGATGAACGGGGCTGTTTGGCACCTTTGTCAACATCTGACTTGCACTCAAGTCAGAGTGAGCTTAGTGTAAATAGCTGTTGTAAGGTGAAGTAGCAGTACATCTTCCCTTGGGAATAAGAGGTTGGTGTCTATATAGTTGTTAGGATTTATTTTTAGAAGACATTAAAAGGAGGTCTAGGAGGGGAACACGGGATAAAGCTAGATGGAATTCCTGGACTTATTTGTTTCACAGAGTTTATCTCAACTTGTGGATCCAGGAGCAATTATGATGTTCTTTCTAGACTGTATTTTTTGTGCACTTTAATGAAAACCTTGTATTTAGGGTGCTTGGCTGTAATGAGAGAATGTGGCAGGTCCTCTACAAGAACTTAATAAAGTATTCCCAAGCAAAACGTCCTTTCTCTGAATAGCACTACTATAGTCTGTGGTGGGACTATGTAGGCATTTTGTGCTCTCCACGTAACGATGAAGAGCTGTGGGACAGCAGGTGCTTTGCAAATGTGAGCTGTTGCATGTAAAAACCTTGCCGCATATTACACTTGTCTAAACAAGGGATCTTGTGGAAGGTGGCAAAATCCACTGGTTTGGGGATGAAGAGAAGATGTCCTCACACAGAGGATAGCCCCCTCTGGCTGCAAGACAGATTTATCATGCATTTCTGCTATGAATTAGACAAGGGAAATAAAATATGTGGTTTACTAATGGCATGATAGTTGTAAAATGGTGCTGGACAAATAACTGTTCTCTTCTGTGAATGTCAGTCAGGCAGCTGCTTACCTGTCTGGAAAGGAGGGCAGTTCTTGTCGTAGGTGTAGCTCAAATTGGCAATTCCATTGATACAGTAGCCTCTGGTTATCTGTTAGGAGCTTGCTTTGAGACCAGGCAAAGGATCCAAAACCTGAGATTTTTAAAAATAATGTCCTTTTTTTCTCATCTTACAGTCTCATCTCAAGGATATTCAAAGTGCATTTGTTTCCATTCTGTCGGATAGTGATGGTAAGTACTATCACATCATCAGAGTCGCATCTTTTGGTGGGCTTTTAACAGAATGGAGGGAATCTTTGAACAGGAAGAAAGTCACCTACACTCTCTCTGTGAGTCAGCATTAAAAGGGGACTGTAGGAGCATCCCGTTTCTGATGAAATAGGAATAATTTCGTTTCTAGGTGCTGTGTGTAGAGATAAGAAACACGGCTTTTTTCTGTGCTTTGCTTAACCAAACAGAAATATTTTGTTGCAGATGCTCCTTCAGACTGTAGTAACAGAAACTGTTCAGTGGTGCTGCTTTGACTCTGCTTTGGACAGCAGGATGTGTATCACAGAGTTCTGCATGGACAGGAACTCTAAGCCCTCTTTAAGCTAGCAAATCTTGGCTTGTAGGTCTGTCCCTGGCAGCTAGTGGAAAGGGTGGCATCCAGCAGCCTATTGAAAGCTCGCTGAAGTTGAAGAGAGTATTACCATTAATTTTGGTGGACTTCAGGGGCCAGCAGTGTGTCAGAATACTTGCGGTTCTTGGATGTCTGTCTGCTATTTCAGTACCTGCAGTGACAATACTAACATGAAGATATCACCTAGTTTGGTGGAGGGTGTGTCTCCAGAGCATATTGCTGCTTCAGAATGCTTGTGTCTTGTCAGGCTAGATCTGTGTTGAAATGGACAGCTGTGAACTGCAGCACAGGCCTCCATTTGCTAGATAATGATCTTGGCTGAAATCTTGATTTTGAAATTTGTGTGTTACTTAATTACATGCTTATTTTTAATTTTATTTTGTAAAATCTCTTGCAGAGCTTAGTCAAGATGTTGCTTCAAAAGGTCTTGGGCTGATATATGAACTGGGAAGTGAACAGGATCAGCAAGAGCTAGTCACCACACTTGTTGATACCCTTATGACTGGGAAAAGGTAAAATGAGCTCCAAACACAGTGAGAGAGTACCCTGAGCTGTGTGTCTGATGGGAACAAAAACGTGCCTCTCTTGTTTGTGGAAAGAGATGTTTCATGGCCAAGGGAAAGCCAATTTCCATATGTTGTCAATGGGTCAAACTGGGACATTTCTTAGTTCAGCTTAGAGTTAGTTGTGACTGAAATTGTTTCGGTTTTGTTCCATTCAACAACACTTCGAAATAATGATTCAGGCCTGACAGAAGCAGTTCAAGTCAGTTTGGGTTTGGGTGGATTTCCTTCTTGCTGCATTGTGTGATTGCAAAGGACAACGACCTCTTGCAGCAGCTCTGCACAATGTGAGCATTGCAGAAATGGGGGCTTGCTTGTGCCTGAAATGTACCTTTTGCCGAGGAAGTGTTGTTAATGGTCACTTGTCTGCTTTAGTGCAAAAAATGCTGGTCTTACAGGTCTCCTGGCTGGTAGTTATGGCAGGTCAGTGCTGGAAATGCTCTTCAGCAGCCTACTGCTGTCTAACTGCTGTGGGTTTGACTGCTGTGAATGACAAAAACCTGGGATCCAGGGAGTGTGGGGATCCAGTGGTGGTAAACAGGAGGAGATTAGATGAATGGAAATGGGATTTTTGCATTTTGAGGTAGAGATTTGCTGTCTGTTACATGGCTTGTGTCTGGGCAGAAGTAAAAAGCCATCATTCGGTGTTCTGACTTTTTACCTTCTGACTGCACAGCAAACCTCCCACTTTCTGCAGTGTCTCCTTAACATTACACATAATCCCGGTTAATGAGACTCCTTGCAGTGGACGTGGCTTTGCACACCTGTATGGTGGTTTTTTTTTGTGTGGGGTTGGAACTGAAAGAATGGGAAGTTACTGAGTTAATAAAGCAAAACAAATTAACGTGTTCTGTAGCATGCAGACCATTCAAGGGTAGTTTGGTAAAGCTAATACTGGACCTCTTTTCTACCAGAGCCAAACATGAGATGACTGGAGAAACGGTGGTGTTTCAGGGTGGCCTGAGCAAAACCCCAGATGGGTAAGTTTGCTGACAGTCTCAATGACAGACACACAATCAGTTCTGAAACAGCGTTCCTTCACCTATGAATCTCCTTCCTGAGCTTTCTGTTCCTTCTTGTTCTCTAGGTTACCATAACTATTTCTGTGTAGTACGGATAGGGTGTTCACTTCTCTCTGTCTGCTTTAGGCTGGGATTTGACCATAGCTTTAGCTATTATGGCATTTGTGTAGCTAAAAATAGTGACACGGATTTCCCTTCTGCTTTCCAAAGTCAAGGTCTTTCTACCTACAAGGAGCTTTGTTCACTGGCTAGTGATCTCAATCAGCCAGACCTGGTGTACAAATTCATGAATCTGGCCAACCATCACGCCATGTGGAATTCTCGGAAGGTAATTTGCTGCTTTCATACCACTTCCATTCCCCCTGTGATCTCTGGATACAGTAATTGCATTCCTCTAGCTCTGGTTATATGATCTGTGGATATTTGCATGTGGATGTTATTTGTGGAGCTTTGGTGTCAGGTTCAATGCAAATTTACTAGCCTGAGAAACAAATTTAGGGTTACTTAAAATTCTTAAAACCTAGTATTGGTATCACAGCGTTCGTACCATCCTGCATTGCGCTTTGAATCAGCTGTGATCCTTTCTTTTTAAGTGTGTTTAGAGGCCAGGTTTTGATGGAACACATCAAAAAAACAGTGAGATCGTATTTTCGAAACTGGATGAATTTTCAGATGCCAGAGAAAGTGACCTTTGTTATCTAAAAAGACCAAAATGTGTTCAGCAACAACTTGCTAAAAAGCCAGTTGACAATATACCAGTCAATACATATATTGCTGTATATGTATATATACCACGTATACCAATATCACTGTTGCCAAAAGTATCCAGTTTCTTATTCAAGTATTGATATTTTAAATTTGCTATTAGCAAAGCCAAAACTGGATCCACTTCCTGCCAAAAATAGCGGAATCATAAATTTGAAGATATAAGTATATTTTTCAGAGCTTTTACTTGGGGACTTTTAACATTCACTGGCTTTAGGTAAACATGGAAGAACTTGTTTTGTCCCTGGGACAGGGCAGAGCACCTTTCATGCGCTTTCATGCAGAAGACCCAGGTAGTTGAATCTACCTTCCTCCTTGCTGCCTGAGGTTCCTTATACTTTCTGCAGGCTCTTGCCCCTCAGAGCAGGGGTCCTAACTGAGAGTGTTATTATTCTTACTTTTCTTGACTAACCCAGACAGCACATCCTGTCCTGTGGAATCCCTAGCATAGGGTTTTGGATGGCAGCTTTTGACACTGCAGGTCAGTAAACATGAAGTCAGTAGAGACAGCCACTGCACTGTCTGTATTGAGCAATTCCTTTTTGGGCTGTCCTGCCAAATCCCCTGGGACTTCATGTGTGAGCATCAGTTCCACTGTTTTAGAATTGACAGTGGAATTGATGATGTTGGAGAAAGAAAAAAGTATGGAAAAATACTCAACTTAAAGTCAATAGGGACAGATGCAAAATGATAATTCCCAGAAATTTCCATTCACAGAGCTAGGGTAGACTTGTTTTATTTTTAGTTTTTCAGTTCCTAAGTTATTCTAGTTCTTCTAAGTGTATTAGACCTGTAGGGAAACAGTGCCCTACTCTCACCAGTTTTTCTGAGAAAGAATCTCTTTTGGAAGAACATACTCAAATCTTCATGGTTTTAATTTGCCACCATCACTTCTGTAAATGAGATCAATCAGTGCCTTTTAATGAAGGTTGGAAAGAAGGAAGTTTTGGAGGCATATATTGTCTGCTGAGTGTGATTGTATGCTTGAGATCACCGTGCTACTGTAGTGCTGATGGGGAACTAATTCTGGTACCATTCTAGTCCTTTTGATTTGGTCCAAATCTAAACTATGTCAGACAACTTTGCCACTGACTGGTGTGCCCATACTGTGTCACTGAGCAGATTGTTTCAACAAATATTCTTTTTTTTTCTGTCATTTCAGGGAGCAGCTTTTGGTTTCAATGTGATAGCTGCCAAGGCTGGAGAGCAACTAGCTCCTTTTTTGCCCCAGCTTCTTCCACGGCTCTACCGTTACCAGTTTGACCCCAACCTGGGCATTCGACAGGCAATGACCAGCATTTGGAATGCCTTGGTCACCGACAAGTCGATGGTGAGTCAGCAGCAAAGTGCAGAGTGGTGGGTTTGCTGCTAGCCAAGCAGCATCTCGGAGACCCTCATGGGGCAGTTGCTTGTTGTGAAAGGAGAGGCTGTGCAGAGAGGAGTGAGGTATTGTCCTTCAGAGAAAGAGGTGCTTGAGTCCGTAGATGAGGATGCACAGAGGTTTCCCACTGCCACTTGCATGTGAAAGTATATCACAGACTTTGTTTGTGCAGCCAATGTTTAAGTATATGATTTACTTTACTTTAAGTGAGGTTTTTCCACATTTTGATGCTGCTTTGATATTGTTTATGAGAAGCTCTTCAGGAATCCTTATGGCCTAGGATGCCCTTCCTACAGCAAGAGCATCTAAATATGTTCCTGAGTTTTTAAGTGGGAGGAGACCCATGGGAAGAGGCTATTCCATCAGTTTGAGGGTAACTCCTGCCAGACAAATTTCAAGAATAAGTGATTTTCATGAGATGCTTTTGCTCTGGCTTGGAAAGGCCTGGAACTGGGTTTGCAAATCTTTTCTCGTAGCAAGGCTGATATTAGTATGAAGTCATTCTCCCTGGTTCCTCATAAAGTGTAGCTGCTTCTCCTATTAATACATTTTTAGTGCTGCATCTTAAACAGTTCTGTTGATACTGGACTGAGGGTCTTTTCTCCTTGTCCTTGTCA
Source organism: Calidris pugnax (assembly GCF_001431845.1). Lineage (NCBI taxonomy): Eukaryota > Metazoa > Chordata > Aves > Charadriiformes > Scolopacidae > Calidris > Calidris pugnax. The sequence continues at coordinate 1,101,289 of NW_015091043.1, forward strand.
CAGTGTTAAGCCCTGAAGCAGTGCAGAGAAAGGCATGTCTAAAGCAAAGTCAGAGGAAGTTTCCATGGGGTCTGCTCAGGCGAGTGTTAGTGTATCTGCTGTGGCTGAAAGCAGGTTTTATTGTCCAAAAGGACCTTATTGGTTTTTTTACCCCACAGATTATAGGACAAGGTTGCATGGTCTATCTTTATTTCATGATTTTTCCTTTTTTTTCATAATAGGTTGATAAGTACATGAAGGAAATTCTTGAGGATTTGATCAGTAACCTAACCAGCAGTCTGTGGAGGATCAGGGAATCAAGGTATTGCTGGGAAAAGTAACAGATTTTTCTTCTAAATCTTCTTTCCTCTTCTTCACCACAAATTTGTTAATCTGAAGAAGCTGAGGGGGGGAAAGAGGACTCGGTAAAGACTCGTAAGAGCCCAGTCTTGTAGTCTGCACTTGAAGTGTGATACAGTCTTGAAGCAGTTTCTTCATTCAGCCTTAAAATTTTTTATCGCGTGTATTTTGAACATAACACTGAACAACATTCAGTGTTAGAAAATCCTGGCAGTCTGGTTGTATACGTACTTGGCAGCAGGATGCCAGCCAGTATAGCATTTTTAATAAACTGCTTTTGATTTACAGTAGTTTGTAATTATACTGTATTGAAAACTTCCATTTTAATTTCAATTCCAGACTTTAGGCCATTTCATTTTGTTCTTGTCCTATACTTACAGAAAATAAATCTGAAACAATTTTGTACCTGGAATGTTTGCATTATCAATTTTCACCACAGCAGTCTTTCTCTCGTGCTGTCACCTGTTGCAGATTGCTCCTGACTGGCTGAACGTTTTTTTTCCTCCTCTAAAGGAGATATTCTTATGACAGAGTAGATTAGGGTTTGGGGAAAATAAGGAATGTGAAACAGTTCTCAGGGCTTTTTTAGCCATTTACTTATATTTATAAACGTGTCTGTATATGCACCTATATCACAAAAGTAGAGAATGTGAAGGAAATAAAAATTCCCTGTTTGCAGCTGTCTGGCACTGAATGACTTGCTAAGAGGAAGGCCTTTGGATGACATTATCGACAAGCTTCCAGAGATCTGGGAAATCCTGTTTAGAGTGCAAGATGACATTAAGGTAATGAAACTGATAATTGAACAGTTATCTTCAACAGAAAGTACAGTGACCAGGATCTGAGATGTTTAAAGACAGATTCTCTGAGAAGTCAAGTTGAAGCCAATGGAAGTTTTGCCTGTTGAGCAGACTACAAATTCAGGCACTTGCAGTTAAAATTTCCATGCTGCCCTGGAAATTCTTTGTGTATGTTTCTCATGGTTTTAAGTGTTGGTTTTCATTCCTACTGTGCTTATTCTTGATGGTTCAACATTTTTCCTGGATATAAAAAAATTCCTAAGCATTTCCTTAACTCTTGAGTAGAGAAACATTTCTTTTGGACTGCTTCTATGCTTATACGACTTGCACAGATGAAGTCAGTCCTCGGCTCCTTCCAGCTTTGAGCTGTTTTGTCAATCTATCCAGACTTCTCTGCTGAGGCTTAAGCAAGGCTGAGCTGTTGTCCAAAGCATACTGTGTACTAGTAGATTTAGTGTGTTCAGAAATGTTCCTGGGCACTGAAACCAACTAAGCAGTTTTGCCTCAGTGCTAGTGAGCTATATTAGCCTCCAAAATAGAGCAACTGCCTGCAAACTGCCTTTTGGGAAGGGTCTAGTTCCTGAATTTTACCTGGAAACGGTTTGGGAAAGTCTACTTGGGCCAGGCCAGATTTTTTTCTAAGAATGTCCTAAGACATTACCAGTCCAGGTGATTGTGTTTCAGTACCCAGGGGTACTACTTAATTCATCAATACAAGTAAAGTTAAAGAGTCTTAGCACCAGAGCTGCACTAATTTTACTGTTTGCTTTTAGTCCACCTTTCTCTAGTCCTAGACATTCACTTGAGTAAAGCACCACTAAGCAGCAGGTATCTTACTGAGGAGGGAATAAGGAATACCCAAAGCACTATATACTTATTTTTACAGTAGATGGTTCCGTTGGTTTGTTTGGGTTTGGTTTTGGGTTTTATTATTTTGGGGGAGGAGGGGGTGTTCTGTTTTGTGGGGTTTTTTTGTTTGTTTTTGAAAAGGGCAACCAGGAAAATAGCATCACAGAGATAAATGTGGACACAAGCACAGAGAACCTGTCAGTGCCAGGCAGGATTGTTAATGTATTTCTCAATGAGTAGACTGGATACTTAGGTGGACCAAAGCCAAAATTTTTTGGAAAGTTATTCTATTAAGTATTAGCCATTAGTCTTATCAGCCCTAGTTTTATACTTACCAATTAATATGAATCATTCTATAGAAGATTTAAAAATAGTAACAGTGGATTGTTGACTTCTTTTTTTAGGAGACTGTGCGAAAAGCAGCAGAACTAGCCCTGAAAACTTTAAGCAAGGTAAAACTCTAATTTCATCATTTGCATATGGAGATGTGTATGGTTTTGATGTCAGGTAATCATTCCCTATCCTGTCTGCAGGACTGACCTGTTTACCATAGAGTCTGGTCTTGAAAAGATCTCTAATATAAGGTGCAGAACTTTCCCCAAGAAAGCAATCATTATAAGCTTGACCACATACTCTTCTGCACTTTTGTAGGTGCTGGTGAAGTTCTGCGGCTTGAGGATAGTGCTCTATTAAGTTCTGTACAACCAGGGAAGGGATATAATGAACTGGTTTTTTTCTTCCAATGTCCTTTTTTTTCCACACTTGGGGTGGTATTTAAGGAAACTTTATAACAGTTGACCAAGCCAAACTGATTTAGTTGACCAAGCCCAGTGGAACGTCACTGGTGTGTGACAGAGCAACCCAGCCTGGACTTCACTCTCTGATGCTGTTACTACGCAAGATATTTTGAGAGTAGCAACATATCACTTAATATTTTGTTTGCTGTTCCTCTAAAAAGTCACATTGGTGGAAATAGAAATTTGAAATCACAAGCTTCACAATGCGTGCAGCTGACATTTCAATGGCACACGTGTTGATGTGGTCCCAAAACATTATTGTAATTTCAGAATCTGTTCTGGTTTGGGACTTGCTGCTCTGCCTTGTGGAATGGTTGAATCCATGTGGCTGAGATAGTCTGTCCCTCAACTGAGAGGTCATTTGGTCCATCTCTTTTATCCAAAAGCAGATCAAGGCCTGCTAGGCTCTGAATTTGCCTTTTCTGGAAGCTGACTCTATCTGAAACTCCTTTTGGGGATGTGGCTTAGGGCTTAGGTGCCTCCTGGAGAGGAAGATGAAGGTGTAACAGAGGCCGGGTTTGGCTGTGAGCAGTTGCTCTAGCTGCAGTTGGCTTCTTCTGCCTGACAGAGATGATGCTTTACTCTAACCTGAGCAGGAGGTTTGTATGTGCTTGCAACACTGGTTGTCACCCGTCCCCAGGTCTGCGTGAAAATGTGTGATCCCTCCAAAGGAGCAGCAGGTCAGAAGACGATAGCTGTGTTGCTCCCTTGCCTCCTGGACAAAGGGATAGTAAGCACTGTTGCTGAAGTCCGATCTCTCAGGTTAGTTTTGCATCATGTAAGTTCCCCAGTGACCCTCACCTGAGTTGCAGCATGTTCTGTCTTTGAAGTGACAGTTTCTCCCCCAAAACAGCTTTCCTGCTGAGTCCTTTTCTCACTTAGTTCAAATGATAGCCCCGAGTACCCTGTCTTTTGGGAGTGCCTGGCCTCTCTGCAAATGCCCAGATTCAGTTCCCAGCAGGAAGTTATTTTCTCCCTGTACAACTGGCAAACGGATCTGCAGGCAGTTTGCTGTGCTTGAGGCTGTCCTTCAGGGCTGGAATATCTCTTCTGCTTCTAAATAAAAAATCCCGTAGCAGTTCTTGAAAGAGCCAGGTCTTATTTCAGGACTGGTTGTGAGTAATGACAGGTCACATCCCAGAGGTGACTGCATTTGGTCACACTGTTCAGATACAACTTATGTCATGCAACGGTTCAATGTCCCTTGATGTGTAGGGACTTCACATGCTTGTCACATTGTAGCCTCGTTTATTCCTTCATTTGCTTGAAGGTCAGAAAAAGTGGAAGATTCAGACCTGGGTCTTTGCAAAAATAGGGGTTTTTTTGTGTTGAGCATAATTATCCAGGAAGGTTAGAAAGCTTGTGATGAATTCTAGTTAATATTTATTGAACTTTTTCACCTGCTTTGAAGATATGAAAGCCCTTTATCAAAGTGCAGCTGGAGAGATGTGGTCAGTCTGAAACTGACAAGTGAGATTTGAACAGATCATTGTAATTTGTTTTTTCTTGGGTAGTGACAAGGGATGTCTCTGGGGTGACTTTGCCCAGAGCTTCTTTAAAACATGAAGATGTGTTATTTCTTCCTACATCTGTCTGTTGTACTGCCTCTTTCCCCATTCCCTTTGTGTTATCCTGGCCAAAGTAAGCAATCTCCATCCAAAGCATGGCATTAGAAGCTTAGGGCTAGAGCATAATTTTGCTTAAGCAGGAAACTAGACAATTTTTTGTTTGCAGGTAGTTTTATATTGGTGTTTCTGAGGCTTGGATTGGCCTTTTTGTTCATACTGTGTTAGAGCAGACCAGAGAGGTTTTTTAGCTAAGTCTGTATGTTTCTCCGTTGACCTTCACTTTAATCTTCTCCCAGCATTAACACTCTCGTGAAGATCAGTAAAAGTGCCGGGTCTATGCTGAAACCTCATGCACCAAAACTTATCCCAGCCCTGCTGGAATCCTTGAGTGTGCTGGAACCTCAAGTCCTCAATTATTTGAGTCTTTGTGCAACAGATCAGGAGAAGGTAAGTACAGTTATACTGGGGAAAGTATCAATAGAACAGAGATAACAAAGATTTAAGCTTCATTCAGTGAACAGAAAAAAATAGCAGATTTGGTTCAGAGGTGTCAAAGATGCAAAGAGAAATAGCTAATAAGTTACTAAAAGAATGTTGGTCATTGGAATGTGGCTGGATAAACGTGGGGTTTTTTTGAAGGGTTGGGATTTTTTTTATTCACCAGAACACCACATGTTTCAGAAAGTGAAGAACAACCTTAGTAAGAACTGTTGCTAAATGTCACTTCAGCTCCATGTACAACTGTGGAACAGGTGAAGAGAGAGTCTGTAATAATTATCTGGAATGCACCTGTACTGTCAAACTTTGCTGCTGATTTTGCCAGGGGATTAACTGCAGGACTTCTTATAGATTAGAAGCTGTGCCATATCACTGTATGCAGGAGGTGGGTGTTGTCAGCAGTGTGTCCTTTAATCTCTCTCAAAGAACTGTATTATAACCAGTAGCAGTCTTCTGGGAAAGTGACTGAAACCCACTGTTCAGAAGCAAATTTAGCTAATTTCATTATGGGGAGGGAAAGGGGTCAAACTCTGCCCTTTGCAATTGAGAAAGGAGTGAACAGTAGGTCAGAGTGGGATTTATTCTCCTTTTTCCCCTTTTTTTTTTTTTTTTTTT
>NW_015091043.1:1107044-1113513 GCF_001431845.1 Calidris pugnax
CCGCTTTTCTGGCCAGAGATGTCTCCTGTCTTTTTGCTCATCTTACTGATTTTCCACATTTCTAGTGCAAATTCAATGCCCTCTACTTCTTTTTTTTTTTTTTTTTTTTTTTTTTTTCTTTTGTCTTTTTTTCCCTTTCCATTTCCATGATGTCAGGAGTAGATGGTTTGTAGATGGTTTACCTCCTGTACTCCTGCTAGAACATCCATCCGTCTCTGAAAGGGAGGAGTAAAAAAAAAAAAACATTCATAATCTGTAGACATAATTACTTTCTGAATGGATTTCAATTTGAGTTTGTGAGGTAGTGAGTTATAGCTAATGTTGTCCTTACCAGTGTTTTCGTGTTAGATTTATGCTTAGTTTTGGATTTTTGTTTTTTTTTTTTTCAGACTGCAATGGATAGTGCCAGACTTAGTGCTGTCAAGTCATCTCCCATGATGGAAACCATTAACATGGTAAGTACTTGATTCAGGAGAGTTCTGGTGTAAGGTTGTAGGAGAAGAATAGGAATCCAAGTGGGAACTTTACAGAATACCTCTTTGGGATTCATTTTATTATCACATCTCCGTGTGGATGTCTGTCCACCTTCTTTTTCATATGCTGACTTCTCATCCTGTCGCCACAGCTTGCTCCTCAGACCAGGTGTAAGTAACCTTGGCTCCATTTGGAGTCAGACAGATCATTTCTCTAGCTGGAGACCTGCCTGTTTTTGAGGAAGAGGGCATCTTTCAAATGCTTTTCTTTGGCCGGGGGCTCAGCTGGTTCTGCATTATGCTAGCTAGCATTTCTCTTCATCTCTGGCCCACAATTCCACAAGCAGCTTCTCACCTGGGCCTCCAACTGATGATAGTCATTGTTCTTAAGGCACAAATGCTGTCCAGCCCTTGCCTCATGGTGCCTTAGGTTTCCCTGCCTGGTCCTTGAAAGTGCTTTGATGGGGGAGATATTTAGAGAAAATGCTGGTATCACTGAAAGCCCCTGTCAGCAGCTGGTGTTTGGCTGCTGGTTCCTGCTGCTGGAGGAGGAGTTGCTGATGCCCAGACGCTGTGCTGTCAGGTCTGTCTTGGCAGAGCTCCCTGCCCTCTGTAAGAACCTGTCCCTTCCCAAAGAGAAGACCCCTCTCTTCTGCTCAGGCACTGCACGCAGCCAGGGGCATGCGAGGGGGCAGGGGGTGTCAGGGCTGAGCAAGTTTTAGGAGAAGCATAGCCACCAGAGCTATTATTATATCTGCTCTGTAGTTCCCTGAGCTTATGGAAAAGTAAAAACAGCGAGCCCTCCTGCACATAGCAGCTTGTGGAGCTGCGGTTTGGTGTCAGGTGGAGGACTATAAATAGAGTCTAAAGCGGCTGGGGATGAAAGGCTCCCTGCCACCTCGCAGGCTGCAGCAGCTGCTGCTGTCCCTTCTCCAGGCCATGCCTGTCCCCTGCCAGCCCTTCAGGGACAGTTGTGCTGCCCTGATCCGTGCTTGGGATTTCCTCGGGGAGGAGAGAGATAGTACAGCTTCCCTGGAGTAGCATGTAGATGTCCTGGCTTATGGGCAAACCTCTCTCTATTCCTCTGTATTCTAGGGCTGGCTGGGAGATTGTATGATAGAACGGATTATTGCCTTCACCATACCAGTGCAGGAGGGGGAGTGACTGCAGATCTGACTTCCCAAGCTCAGAGAGGGTCACCTTCAGTTAGTGTGGGATCCTTGCATTTGCTAGAGGAGGGATGTCCCCTCTGCAGACAGTGTCCTACACAGAGTGCTGAGAACACGGGGCTTCCTGCTTTGCCCAGTGGCATTTAATGCATAGGAGATTAGAAGTGATACCAGTAACATCCCCCTTGTACCTTTTATGTCATTCATTCCACTCGTTTGTCTTGACCTGTTTAACGACTGTCTTGACCAGTTCCTTTCATTGCCTGGTTTGGATGTGTTATTGCTTCAGAGTTCAGACAGTTGGGGGAATGTTGGGTTTTATCCTAAGATACGCACGCCTTTGCACCCCTTTCCCTCCTCAAAAGGAGTTCTTGCTAGTGTATTACATTCAGTTTTCTGAACAGTTGGAGTGCAGGAGTACAGAATACAGCAAATGATAACTTGAGCAGGGTCAGCTCAGCACAGAAGTGGGACAAGACAATCTGTACATGGTGGAAGCCACTTCGTGGTGCCTCTTTCCCACCGTGCGGCAAACTATCATGGTTCAGCTGCAGACCAGCCTGCAGAACTGAGGCTGGCCTCAGCTTGAAGTAGAGAAGCTTAAGTCTGCCACCATTACCCCTTTCTTTTTTTTTTTGTTTTTTGTTTTTTGTTTTTCACCCCCACCTCTTTATCTTTCTGTAGAGCTTGCAGTACCTGGATGTGTCCGTCCTGGGTGAGCTGGTTCCTCGGCTGTGTGAACTGATCAAAAGTGGAGTGGGCCTTGGCACAAAGGTATGTCTATGATTTTTAACAGTTGTTCTGAAATGGAGAAGGGCACACAGAGCAGAACGTGAATACTGTTCTTCAGACTGTCTCTTTTAAAGTGACAGCTCAGGCTTATTCGTACAGAAGTCGTTTTACCTCCGAGTCTCACTCCACCTGCATTAGTTGTGGTTTTGTGAGTGTGTGATGCCTTGTCCCCCCCTGGGGTGCGTGGCTGTTGTGCTCTGTGACACCTGAGTGCAGAAGCGTGTCCTTGGTAGCTGTAAAGCTCCCAGGACCATTTATCCTCAGTGGAGGTCCTGGTGACTTTTTGACTTCCTAATTCAAGCCTTGTCATTCGTTTGTTACAAACTGTTTCTCTGCTTCTGCCCTTCACTCCCAGCTTACCAGGGCAGAGGGTCAGTGAGCCTAGATCATGTTATACCAGTGCATATAGCAAGTATTAACAGTAATAACCAGGAGCTAATATTGTTTTATCTAACCTTTGTTCTCCCTTGCAATCTTCCAGGGAGGCTGTGCCAGTGTAATTGTGTCGTTAACCACACAGTGTCCTCAGGACTTAACACCTTATTCAGGTGAGGTTTGTTTCTAGTGTCAAGCTTTAAAGGTGCTTTTTGTTGCTCTTCTGTAGGTGTTTGCTCCCTATTGGCCCTTGATTGTGTCACAGGAATGATCTTTACGTGTGAATTTTCCTCAGAATGACAGAATCACAGAATGATATGGGGTTGGAAGGGGCCTCTGGAGATCATATAGTCCAAGAGGAATGGGCAGAAATATGTCTAGGCCTTCTGGGAGCAGGTGAGCAGTGCTTGTGTTAGTGCAGCACTGTCAATAAGCACATGCTCCTTCAACTTGAGCTGTGGGAGGGCTACAAACAGGGACTTTGCTTCTTTGGGTCTTCATCTTCTCTTTGCAATTTATTGTGATTTGATAGTAGAAAGAAGGTCACCTTTCTGTTGCAAAACAAAAATGAAGCTTAAAGGGCAATCAGCTGGGGTGCTCACGTACAGGCACGTTATGTATGGGGCTTTGAGCAACCTGCTCTAGTGGGAGGTGTCCCTGCCCAGGGCAGGGGGGTTGGAACTGGATGAGCTTTAAGGCCCCTTTCAGCCCAAACCATTCTATGATTTTATGATTATCAGTTAAGGTGTGCAGGCTGAGGCTGGCAAAGCCCTAGCTTCTGCTGAGCCTTGCTGTGTTGTGCCAGGCACTTGTTTAAATATAAGGGCTACACAGTCCTTACATACACTTTAAATATAAAGACTAGCCCTGCAAACATGTGATAAGGAAAAATGCAAAAATTCAGACGATCTAATGATATGCAGACTGTTGTCATTCTTGTCACAGCAATAAAAACATGATACTTCTCTTCCAACAGGCAAACTTATGAGTGCTTTACTTAGTGGCCTGACTGATCGCAACAGTGTGGTACAGAAGTCTTTTGCCTTTGCTATGGGGCATCTAGTCCGGGTGAGTTGGGGTTTGAGAAGGTTTTAGGTTTTATACTGCTTTTTTGTTGTTGTGGTTTTTTGTTTTGAAGTCTTTGAGTGATTTGAGCCTCTTTCCTGTTACAGACCTCCCGGGACAGTAGCACTGAGAAGCTGCTGCACAAACTCAGCAGCTGGTACATGGAGAAGGAAGGTATGTTGCTTTTTGGGTGTTCAGTTACAAAATACAGTGCAGAAAACGTTCCTGGTGATAGCAAAAGCTGGTAAAGAAGCATTTCTATATTGTGCTGCTTGGTTTCACTGGCTGAATAATTCCCATGCATCATTGCACAATACTGTGCATTCCTCTGCCTCCCAAGAGGCAGACCAAGCTGTTAAAGGAAAATCCTGCTTCCCAGTCATAACGTGTGATTGTTTTTCTCTTTCAGAGCCAGTTTACAGAACAGGCTGTGCTTTAACTGTGCACGCGATGGGCCGCTACAGCCCAGACGTAGTGAAGAACCATGCCAAACACGTGCTGCCGTTGGCTTTTCTTGGCATGCATGAGGTTCCTGATGAAGAGAAAGGAGAGAAAGAGAATTCTACTCTCTGGACTGAAGTTTGGCAGGAAAATGTACCTGGTAAGTTGCATTAAGATCGGTAGAAGCTTTCTGGGAAGCATGGGACAAGAAATATTATGCTTTCTGGAAATCCATTTTGGAAATACAGAGTTCTCGTGGTAAGAGATTTGGGAAGCTTATTTCCATTTTCTTCCTTGCTGAAGATGTCCTGTATGAGTTTCAGCAGGTTTTTAGCTTCTCTTTGGCTATTTAAAATAATTGCAGAGGTTTGGATCACTGAGAATACACAGACATAGTCAGGAGAAGTAGTTTAAAGGTTGTGAGGCTCTGAGTGCCACTCTAGTGTGGCCCTGATCGTGGCACAGATAGATGGACATCTTTGGATGTTTTGATGTCAGCCTTTAAAGGCTGCTGCACACTCTGAAGTTAGAAGGGACTTTGGCCTGTCTCTTGGGTTGGAGATCTCTGTGGTGATGCCTGTGGCCTTAAGTTCAATGAATGAATATACACTATAGAAGGGCTATTTTGCCCTGATTTCTGTCTGCAGAGGAGGGTGTGGATGCATGGTGAAATGGTTTTGCTAGCTCTTTCTCTGACCCAATTTCAGATCTGGTCTCTCAGTCACCAGATTGCTTTTCTGGAGTTTGTGAAAGAAGCTGCAAGAAGGTTTGCCAGTGCTCTTTGCTCTTGCAAAAAAAAGAAAATAAAAATAATTCTATTCCTTAGAAACAGGCTAACACAATGTCTAGTGTCTGACATACAGAAGGACTGAGATGAGCTCTTTGTCAAGGTTTTTCTTTGGAAGCACGTAGAAAGTAAACCCCATCTTTAATCTTCACCCCTTTGCCTGAAGTAGGCCTTGATCATCTGTTTCACAGAAAAAAAAGAAAAAGATATATCTATAACTGCTTTTTTTTAAAAAAAGATCAGATTTTTTTTGTTTGTTTTGTGGCAAAGTTACCATTTTCCTCTTGTTTGACACGCAGGTACTCAGGGTGGCATCAGACTGTATATGCAGGAATTGATAACCATTACGCAGAAGGCTCTGCAGTCCCAGTCCTGGAAGATGAAAGCCCAGGGAGCAGCTGCCATGGCATCAATTGCCAAACAGACGAGCTCCCTTGTACCCCCACATCTGGGAATAGTGCTCTCCGCGCTCCTGCAAGGTCTGCCCGGGAGAACCTGGACCGGGAAGGTAAAAAAGGAACTGACACCTCCTTGGGTCGCTGTGAGCACCAGCATATGCAGCCCTCCAGCCACGAAATGCAATGCTCCGTGCTGCAAAGCAGGACGTGTAGGAACTCTGGCTTAGGGAGTCTGCCTTTTGCCTTGTCCTGGTTTTGACCTGATTGAACAATCAGACTGACAGATGGCCCCTCCCTCCCCCCTCTAAGGGGAGGAGAGGAAGAGATAAAAGAGATTTATGAGTTTAGAAAAAAATAAACTACTTTAATGAAAATATTAATAAATAATGAAATAATAATAAGAAAAGGAAAAAAAAGTATACTGTATACACAAAGCTGTATCAAGCTCCCAGGATGACAATCACATCACCAGCAGGCACAGAGGAAAGTCCCAGGCTGGACTCAGTGATGGACAGGAGCTGGATTCCAGCTCTGGAGTCAGGAAAAGGGTAAAAAGGAGGACCCTGGGAACTACCGACCTGTCAGTCTCACCTCTGTGCCTGGGAAGATCATGGAACAAATCCTCCTAGATGCCATGCTTGGGCACATGAAGGACAGGGAGGTAATCCAGGACACCCAACATGGCTTTACTAGGGGCAGGTCCTGCCTGACTAACCTAGTGGCCTTCTATGATAAAGTGACTTGGTCAGTAGACAAGGGGCAACCTATGGATGTGATCTATCTGGATTTCTGTAAGGCCTTTGACACGGTCCCCCACAACATCCTGATTGCCAAACTGCAGGGGTACGGATTTGAAGGGTGCACTGTTCAGTGGATAAGGAACTGGCTAGATGGTCACATCCAGAGGGGGGTACTTAAGGGCTCAAAGTCCAGATGGAAACCAGTCACAAGTTGTGTTCCTTACGCGTC